>NW_026612915.1:0-24999 GCF_029582105.1 Oenanthe melanoleuca | reverse complement strand
CACATATTACAAAACTCAAGCCTGTCCTCCACTCTCTATTTTAGATACTTTTGCTTGACTCCACCTCCAATTCCAGCTTATCTGGGCTCTGGGAATCAGAGGTTCAGGAAGGAGGGTTGCTGCTGCCTTTCTCTGCAATGCTGCATGAGGAGCCTGTGCCCCTCTGGAATTCACTGCTGCTCAGTTAAGTCAGACAGTTTAAAGGTATTTCCAACAGCTTTCATTTTTCAACTTGTCTTTTATTCCAGCTGTGCCGTGATGCCAGTCTAGTTGAGCCTGACCTGGCCCTGGAACAAAATCCACAATATTTATTGGCTAGTATCAGGAAAAGCAGGACAGGAGGGCTGAAATGAAGGATGGCAGAGCCTAAACTAAATCCCACCTTTAAATGATGAATTTGATGGGAGATCCATACAGCTGGCAGATGATCACCTTGCCTTTAAACTACCACAAAGAACTGCCTCACCTGGAATCGTAAACTTATCTGACCAAAACAAATATCCTTGACTGAAATAAACATCAGCCCTTTCCTCTCGGCCATTCCATTTGCCCAAGCTATAATTTAGCAGTTGTTAAATTCCCACTCTGAGTGAGGGGTAGGAAAGAACTTGCTGTAAATCTTTATTTTCTTCTCAGTTTCTAGTGTAGGTGATGACACGAAACATTTTTTTTTTAAAGAACTCCCAAATTTAGCTTGGCAGGAAGCTGTGATCAGGCAAGCATGCACCCTTGAGGACTGGGTAGGAGCTGTGAGTTTCAGATATACTGCTGTCCTCCCTGCTTCCTGCTTTCACAGCTCATGTGGGCTCTGGATCAATACAACTTCGGGTCTGTTCCAAGGTCAATGATGTTAGGTCAGCTCCTAACACAAAACTGGAAGGCTCTGCTCTGGAAGGCACCTGTGGAAAACTTAGATGGGGTAAAACCAAAGAGTGCAATGACAGTGAAAGCCTCTGTGTATCTCTCCCTTTAGTACATATTGGGTTGTTTCTCTCCAAAGAGATAAAAAACCAAAAAGGGGCCGCACCCATTTTAGGGCCTTGTTTCAGCTGAGCAAATTCAAACAGTATGCTTAAGATCAGGGCCACTGCTACCACTAACACTATCAAAAGATATGGTTGTTCTATCTAAAGGAAGTGCTTCTTCATCTGCAGCAATCGATGTTCTTGTAATAATCTGTAAACAGGCACTAAAGTAACAGCTGCCACTTGGGAAAACAGCTTTACTGGCAACAGGGAGCTTAACTCCTTGGGTATAATGGATTTTTCACTTAACAAGAGAGAAGTGTTTAAAAAGTGCTTCAACACTATTCAATCTTCCTGAATATGAAGCTTGAGCTAGAGAATAAAGGATGAAATTCCAGAAATCCTGTGTGTCAGGGTAAGGGTGATAAATCTTTTTCATGAGGCATTCATGAAGGAAGAGGTTTAATGAAAATGTTGAAGCCTAAATCTCCTATTCCAATTACATTGTGAGATGTTATTTTGTTTTTGTTTCTTTTCCTGTTTTTCCATTGAAGTGCTCCTAAATGAACTATCACAGTCCATTTCAGGATGGATTTCATTTTACCCTCTTGTGTGGGTTCTCCTGAAGCTGGAGCAGATACTATACAATATTCTGAGGTAACTTCTGTTGAAAATGGTCAATATCAGATTTTGTTAAAGGTTCTAATCCACTAATTTTTTTCATACCAATGGCACTAATTACACACACAGGCTGTTTTAAGCAGACAAGAATCAAATTCTTATATTCTGCTTTCCCAGTAAGCAGACCCTAACGTGGCTTTGCAAACATAAGTTAGCTGAGGGCAAAGATTATTAAACACTTACATTTGTCTACACAGCTGCATTGCTCTAATGATTGCTACACTTTCAATGAAATGTAATACTTTGCTAAAAAAATCCTGTTTAGTTCTCTTAGTGACCCAGAATAATGAATTCCCCCAAAATTTACAAGTCCTTTTGACTACTGAATACCTGGATGAAGCAGGAAACAGAAGTATATATTCAGTTACTCAGGAGTCAAAAGGACTTTTAATTTCTAAAATGCATTTACAAAATTTAGGGGGAAAATATTTGAACATTGAATTAAAAAAGCTGTTCCTCCCACTCTCTCTAAGCACAGGTTTATTAATTATTTGGTGGTGTCACAAGCATAAATTAAAGCTAGTCTAAAAGTCTGACTATTACTAACCTCTGGCACTGTAACAGGACAGTTGCCTTAAAGTGAAACAAAAGCAAATTAAGCAAATGCAGTAACAAAATGGTAACTGTTGAAAGTTTTAATAAGTGAGAAGCTGGTAAGGTTGACTTCCTCAACTGACAGTTTCCTGTTTGTGTTACATGGAGTGGATTATAAAAATTAGGACTCATTAGTACAATAGCACAAAATTTGACACAAAGTGAGCTTTGAATTGATCCAGTACAAACTAAGGTGTTAACTAAAAAAAACAAAGCAAAAAACTTCAGTGAAGTTATTACCTTGGAATGTTGCTCTTTTAACTTTGTTATTATACTTGGATCATCCTTTTTGCTCGCCATAAGCAACCTAAACATCTGTTCTCTGTACTTGCTCATGATGAGTTCCAGAGCAGACTGGTGCTCTTCGAGAGATGTGCGCAGTTCTGCCAACAGAATTTAAAATGCAGTTAAGAGTTTAACACGGAGAACCAATCAAAATGCACAAGTATTTCAGCTTGAGAAAACGGAAATGAGCCTGTAATTGAGTGTCCCTACTCCCTGCACCATGAAATCTACACAGACTCTGCAAATGGCTCTGCAAATTCCTGGCCAGTAACAAACAGTCTTTTGTTGGTGTGACTTTGTGTTCAGCAGCTCTGGCTGACAAAAGCCATCTGGAGTGTGGCTGAGCAGCTTTACCCCAGCCACTACAAGCCATGCTGTACAAAAGGCAGGAAGGAGTTCACAGATCTGTTTTAATCTGCAGCTTGGTAAAACCAGAGTTAAAAATGCTTCTGTTCAAAATACACTGAGTCAAAGGACAAATAACCCCGAGATAAGGCAGGACTCATTTGAATAGAGATCACTGAATCCTTTGCTGAATTGAACTGTTAGAATAACTAAGGCTTTCCTGGAGGAACAGTGCATTCCTAGTGTACAGAATTCTAGAAGGAATTATACTTCTCTACTTACACCATAACTTGTCCTGACTGCTCCCATTATTTTCAGCAGTGATTAAACACTTCTCCAAAAAAGACCCCTATAGTGCAGAATTAAGTTCTATTTATCTCCACAGTTGTGCTGGACATTAGATAAGGACTGAAAAAAGTAATGTTTCCCAAATCTCTCATTTTCCTCATCAGTCTCAGAGGCTGGACTTTAGGACTCTTGAATTGTATTATGATCAGTTAAACTGACAAACTGAAATTAGAAGAAAAAATTTCTTCTACAGCGATGTTTTGAAAAAAAGATCAGTGCTAAAATTCTCACTATTTCCAGTGGTACAGGCTGGAGCTCGAAAAGGATAGAATATTCAAATCTTACCTTTGTTTTCCTGCTGCAATTCCCTAATCTGTCTGTTTTCCTGCTGGATACCCATCACTAGAGTAGAGCGAGGGCGATGTCTTGCTACTTCATTGAGCTCTTGGATTTCTTCCTGGTACTGGTTATTACAAAAACAAATCAACAAGGCACAGCACATTTGAGTAACCAAAGGCAGGTATTACTCAGCAGGTCACAAAGCATCAGTTCTATTGTCACTCACAGCCTGTAACCAGGAAGACAATGCTTGCTTTTAAATAATAATATCAAACACACCCACCAGGTGTTGCAGACATCCTGTCTTTTAGAGACACAAAAGCATCACCTTTGTTTTTAAACAAGTTTCACACCTTACATGTGTGTAGTGGATGCTATTTAACCTTCAGTCAATGCAGGCCAAGTTCACCATCAGGCACTTTAAAACTCGTAGAGATGTGGTAAAGGCAAACCATGAGGTATTAACCTCTTGACATTTACTGTGGCTTCCCGAAACCTTAAACCACAGTGCTGTGTGAGTAAAAGTGACTCAGGCCCAAGTCAATGGATCCTGACTCCCAACAGATGGGGAAATGTAATATTCTTGATATGAAGCCTCTGCATGACTAGTTTTACAGGGCTGAATTGCATGCAGAGTTTTATAATTTTATAGGCCCATTAACATATCTTGGGCTCATTAAAGTGACAGGATGAACTCCCATACAGAAAGTCACAAGACACCTTCACGTTCTCCCAGGAGTTATCTTGTGAAAGTCTCACTCAATCTAACAACATGCCTTGAGCAGCTTAACATCAGAAATGACCACAAAAAAGCCCAAGAGGCTATTGGGAAACCGAAGGAGACAGTGCAAATACAAAGTATTCTCTACAGAATGTCAAAGCCTCTTTATGATTAAATGGGAATGCTGAAATTCTGTAGTGGTTTGTAAGATACCAAGCCCATTTTTTTTAAATGTTCTTTAAATAAACACTTGTTTTCAATATTTAAATGAAGTAACTGCGAAAATGTTTTCGGTCTCAAAAACACAAACAAGCTATTTTTAGATGAGAGCCAAGTCTGCCTTCCAGGATTGCCCCCCACCAGGCTCACTGTGACTCTGCCGTTCCCAGACCTGTTTCATGGCCTCCACTCTCTTGTTGAGCGCCGTGGTCTGTTCGATGAGCGCCTCGGCCGCGCTGTCGTGCTCCCGCAGCCGCTCCACCAGCGCCTTGGCGTCCGCCAGCGCCTTCTCAATCGTGCAGCTCATTTCTGAACACCACAAAGTAAAAGGTTACATGAACTCATTCACTTTTAATGCTGCTTTTTTTTTTTTATGTGCACTCCTAACTGATGTACTTAAGGATAAGTGAAGTGTAAATCCAGCAAAAAAGAGAAAGCTGAAGGATTACAGTGAAGACTTAAATCAGCAGAGGAGGAGCAGCTCAAACTGACAGAGTAGAGAAAATTGCTCAGGGAAGGTTCAGAAGTCAAAGGGCTTGTGTTTTGTTCATGCCTATAAATGAACACAAACATCACTGCATGGAATGGAACTGTGACATTTTCAATAGCATGGAAAAAAACAGCAACTCAGTGAAATGAACCAACTGCACCCTTAAAACATCGGCCTTCCACCTGCAGCACTTGTTTACAGGAATTGCACATTGCCAGAACTGCTAAAATTGCAAAATGCTTGTGCCTATTGCCAACAAGACTGGCCTTTGCACTACATTTTTTCATATTCATGCTTGGTAGGTTAAGTTTCAAGAGCAAGATTTTCAGCCTATGTTTTTATAAAACTGGACTTATTCTACTGAAAAGGAAATCTATTTAAACTCCTTGAACAGTCTTCAGGAATCAAACAGCAGGGATAGAGGTTTATAAGATTTATGGGCCTTGTTGATATCAGGCTTAATATTTGATTTAGGAAAAGTTCTAAGGTACAGAGACAATCAACTAAATCCATTTCTTAGCTAGGCTGTTTGCAAAAATAAAGATTTTTGTAAGCATTAAGGATTGAGTCTTTCCTCAGCTACATGAAAAAAAATCACGTCAGGTTCATTTTCTAACTTCCTCAGGCACCTTCATGAATCCATAGCCCAGGATCTTTAAGCCAAGCTTAAAGAACTCAAATTTGCCTCAACTAACCTTTTGCCCCTGTCCCAGGTAAGCAGTAGAAGAAAGGATATTTCAACACTAAACATTTTACCTATGTTTTCTGGGATTCATGTGCTATCAAAGGCATCAGCACTTTGGCATGTGCAGGTCCCCTGTTTTTCAGACAGCATTTGCATTTAACTTTCCATATGATGGATTTGAGAAATCCAGGTCTCCAGCAGACTGCTGCACTATCACAGGTAGTTAATTTATTCACCCTGACTTAGCAGTTGGAGCTCTTTCAAATATGACATGGAAAGGAAACAGACTGGCTCCTCCCTGCAGTCAGATCTCCTACAGAAATGACCTTCCACATAAACTGGCTGAACTGCTGCAGAAATTGATTTAGTGAGATCCATGTTGCTGCTGAAGAGCAGCCTTTAACTCAGCTCACAGTCCAGGAATTCTCTGGACTGTGAAACAAATAAAGCCTCTGAGGCCTCTCCATGAGCTGGGAATACATTTGGCATTCAGACTACAATGCACTTAACACCTCTGATAATTTGTCTGCATCCACATAAATTTTTAAGCAGTGTATGTTTAATATATGCACTTTCTCATTTTTGTCCCAGCCCAACCACAACAGAGAAAAGGAAGCTCGTTTGTGGCAAAGCCACTGATGTTTCTTTTCACAGGGAATGTGCTGGGAAAGACGTGAGGAATGCAGCTCCACAAATTCTGCAGTCACTGTCCCCTGTCAGGCCAGGGCCCAGCTCCAGTTTTCAGTCATTTATACAGCAAAAAGCAGAATCATTGTTTCTATCATGGCAATTCACAAACCCTGGCTACCTTTTGGGCAAGACAGTGCTCCTAGTCCTTGAAACTTAAAAAGCTCTCTGTCTGCCTGTGAAAAACAAAACCTTTGCCTGATCCTGAAACTGAGCTAAACCTCTGAGTTAGCCTGGACATTTAGTGGCTGAAAAAACTCCAATTAATCACATATAATCGATTTAAGCAAATTCTTATCGTATATTATTTTTTATGAGCATGACTATGGGAGCTGAAGTTAATGATTGCTGAGCCCTGCCCTACCAGAGGAGCCCAGCTGCACAGATGCTCGTTAGTGCAACCTTGTCAACAGGTAGCAGAGCACCAACTCACCCCAGCAACTACACACGGTCACTTCCTGCTATTTGCTAATGGCTTTCATTACCAAATTAAACACCAAAAAACAACACCAAATAAAGATCTCTGTGCGACCACCGCCTCCTCCGAACTTTCTGCCTCTTTGTTTTTTTTTAATCCTTACTGGAAGCCACCTTTTCCCACAGCTTGTGGGTTTTGTTACCACGGAGACCCGTTTGGCAGCGCTGCAATTTCCAAGGAATTCCAAGGCTGGTGCAAAGTCCCGGTGTGACAGGAGCATCCTGGGGGTGTCACCGAGGCAGTCCCGGTGTGACAGGAGCATCCCGGGGGTGTCACCGCCGCCCTCCCGATGTGACAAACCCCAGGGTGTCCCCTCCGCACTCCCGGTGGGACAGGACGCGGGGGTGTCACCGCGGGGAGCGTCGCCTCCTGCCCCCAAAAGCAGCGACACCGGCGCCAGCCGAGACACGCGAGGGGTCCCTGGCCCGCCCCGGGTGTCCTCCTCCCTCACGCCCCTCAGGGCGCCCCCAGCCCTGGGGCGTCCCAACGCAAGTCTGACCGCGCTCCCGACTGCCCGGCGGCGGCCACAGCGACAACGCCCCGCCGTGTCCCCCGAACCCCTCCACGGAACTCACTCATGCCCGGGGCTCCGGCCGCGCCGGGGGTGAACCCGGACCGGCCCCGACCGATGTCAAATGGCGGCGTGAGGGGCGGGCGGCGCGTCCCAACTCCGCCAGGGGGCGCCGTGGGGCGGGGGCGGCACCGGCCGCGCGCCGCTCTCGCGAGAGGACGTTCCTCCGCGGCCGCCGGCCGAGATCTCGCGAGAGGATGCCCCGCCCTCCTACAGATCCTGAGTCCTGCTGGTCTGAGCAGGGCTTTGAGTGAAACCTCGGGATTTGTGTTACGTTGTACCTCAGCAGCTCTAGCGGGACACTTAGGATTGAGTAATTGCATTGTGGATAGGTTTAGGTTGGATATCACAAGAATGTGTTCCCTGTGAGGGTGATGAGGCGCTGACACAGGGTGCCCAGAGAAGCTGTGGCTGCCCCTGGATCCCTGGCAGTGTCCAAGGCTAGGTTGGAAGAGGATTTGAGCAACCTGGGATAGTGGAAGGTGTCCCTGCCCATGGCAGCGGGGATGGAACTGGATGGGTTAATAGGGTCCCTTCCCAGGCCGGGGCATTCTGTGATGGTATGCTCGTCTCATCTAAGAAGAAAAGGGGACAGTCCCAAAATGAGTGGGCTGTGCGGCTGAGAGCCATCAAGAGCGAAGTCAGCAATAACTGGGGGAAAGTTAATGCCGGCGATCGCAACCACCGACCTCCTCCTAAGAACACGCCCCAGACTCAAGTGGAGAACTCCGGCTGCGCCCTAACGAGCGTGAGAAGCAGAGACACGCAGCAAACGGGGCTGAGTACTAATGAACAGACAAATTACGTAACTTGCGACCCGTGAACGCTGATGCTTCCGTTTCTTAAAATGTATAAATATCGTGAAGTTTCGGTGGTCGGGGAGCTTTTTCCGGGAGCGCTCCTGCTCGTCGCACACCGGAACACAGAATTCCCACACAGCCTGGAATAACACGCAGCTCCCGCCCCTCAGCGTGTGCGCCGCGCGCGGAGATCTCGCGAGAACACCGCGGCCTCGGCGGGGCCCGTCCCGTGCTCTCGCGAGATCGCGGGCTCCTCCCCCGAGCCGTGCGGGCAGCGCAGGGACGGGCGGGGCGTCGGCGCCCGGGCGGGATCGGGAGGAGGAACGGGAGCGGGAGAGCGAGCGGGGCCGGCGGCGGC
The DNA here is from genome assembly GCF_029582105.1 of Oenanthe melanoleuca. Classification (NCBI taxonomy): domain Eukaryota; kingdom Metazoa; phylum Chordata; class Aves; order Passeriformes; family Muscicapidae; genus Oenanthe; species Oenanthe melanoleuca. The sequence goes on along the minus strand of NW_026612915.1, from coordinate 16,493 downwards.
CTCGGCATGTTGGGCGAGTGATCGCGGCCGGGCGCTGTGGCCCGGGGAGGTGCGGACAGGGGCCGGGCGCTCCCCCTGGGGGAGCCGCGGTGCCGGCGGCGCCCGTGGCCGCGCGGGGCCCCCGCGGGCTCAGGGGTGGGCGGAGCGGGGGGGGCTCCGGCCGCCTCTCCCACCCCCGCGGGCGCCGGGCGCGCAGGCCGGAGCCGGGCCCCGCGCTCCCCGCCGAGCCGCCCGAGGAGGGGGAGCAGAGCGCCGCGGGGACATGGCGGGCGCGCGGCCGGAGGCGCCCGCGCCTGGCCCCGTCTAGGGCGCCCCGCGGGCCTCGTCCCTCCTCCTCCTCGGAGCGGGGCCGCGGCCGCGCCCGGGCGCGGCGAGGAGCGGCACCGGGGCTGCTGCACCACAGGAGGAGCCGGCCCAGGTGAGAAACGCTCGCCGCCCCCGTAAAGCTTTCCAGCGGCTCTGCCCGGCCGCCTCCCTTTCCCCCCGAGCAAGCCGCCGTCTGTTCTGTGATCCTTATTGCTTTAGTTTTTTAGATTTTTTTAAATGTATTTTTTGGTTTGTATATCCTGCAATTCAGGAGAAATACGTAGAAAAATTAATCCTTTAACGCTAGAAATTGCCGTTTTCGCTGGTGCCCAGCGACAGGACGAGGAGCAGCGGCCATAAACTAAAACACAGGAAGTTCCACCTCAACATGAGGAAGAACTTCTGTACGTAAAAGGTGGCAGAGCCCTGGAGCAGCTGCCTGGGAAGTGGAGTCCCCTCTGGAGACATTCCAAATTCACGTGTAGGCATTATCCGCTTTAGGTCACCCTGCCTTAGATGTTCCTTCCAGCCCTGAGTGCCCTGTGATTTTTATTTCACATTCATTTTTTTTGATCGGTGAGCTGTTGAAGTACAGATGCAACTGTGTTTAAAAACAAGATGTATTTAGCAAGGATAAGACTGAAAATCGGCTTAAAGTTCTGGCTATGCTACTTAAAGGTCTTTAAGGCTTCATCATAAATTATTTTTTTGCACGTTATTTACTTTAGGAAATAAGCTTTAAATAGGAAGCATTTTGTGTATTTCTTCTTTGAAGTTGGTTTTAAATGGAGAAGTGGGGAGAGTAATACTGTGCATTTTTGTTGCCTTTTCAGCAATATAATTCCACCTTTCTCTGTCTTTTTCCTCCTCAGAAAAATAGTTTATTTTGATAAAAAATGTAGTCTACTAAATGCGGGCTCTAAAACTTGTATATTTCTAGGATGTTGTGTGTAAATTGCACAGTCAACCTATGTTGTGTTTTGTTTGGTTTATTTTCACCCTGTGCAATTTCTTTCTGCTTTTGATGTCTGTTTCTTTCAGGAAGAAAATGAAAATATTTTCTGAGTCTCACAAAACTGTTTTTGTCGTGGATCACTGCCCCTACATGGCAGAATCATGCAGGCAGCACGTGGAATTCGATATGTTAGTGAAGAACCGCACCCAGGGCATCATTCCTCTGGCACCCATCTCTAAGTCCCTGTGGACCTGCTCAGTGGAGTCATCCATGGAGTACTGTAGGATAATGTATGATATTTTCCCTTTCAAGAAGCTGGTAAGTTCTGCCAGCCATGCTGCATGTCATGCTTGCTACAGTAAGGGATGTTTTCATGTTTCATTTAAGTCTTTTAATGTCTTTGTGTTGTTTAGAGTAAGATATCAAATATAATTTATCACTTAAAATTTGTTTCTGCTGTTTATATTTATAGTCTTTTAATTGGTTTTAGTAGTGCATGAATCACATTACATATTTAATTTTGAAATCTTTCATTGTGTTAATGTCACTTTGCAAGGAAGAGTTTTAGGGCAACATGGATTTATTATTGTGCTCTCCTGAGTGTGACTTTACAAAAGCTTGAGGGAGGTATTGTCTCAAGTTGAATTTTGTTGCTAAACACACATGGTAGCTGTTCATAAGGGCTTTGGTATCAGCTTTGAAGGAATTCTGGGCTTTAGGAAGAGGTAGGATTGCTCTGGAGCTAACAGTTTAGAAAAGTGGGAGAGCTTCCTTGTTTAGAAAAACTTCCTTTGTTAGTGTTAATTAAATCTTGGTAGATACTTACCCATGATGTACTGTGACAGACTTTGGACACTGATGTACAGTTTATAGTGTTAGAATTTATTTTATTTTGTGGCTATCCTACTGAAAATACCTAATTCTTAAAATATTAATATTTTGAAAATGTAATTTGGTGTAGAGAATGTATTTCTGGTGCACAAATATAAGTAGAAGCTGTTAACACTAAATATAGCAGGAGTGTGTTATTTTTGTGGATTTGTTATTTTGAGTGTGGCTTTTCACTGCACAGTATCTCCAGATAATTAGAAAAAAAAAGTGCAATTCATGTTTGTTTGGATTTGGTGAAGTAATAATATACTGGCTGTTACCTTAATGGGCTTTTTTGATCCTTATAGGTGAATTTCATCGTGAGTGATTCTGGGGCTCATGTGTTGAATTCTTGGACTCAAGAAGATCAGAACTTGCAGGAGGTAGGATTTGTAACTGTTGTTTTGTTTTGTACTTCTGACTTCATTGTGAAATAAACATTGTGTTGGATAGAAATCACTGATTAATTGCAGTGTTTGTGGATCTAGTCTGAAATTGTTGTGTAACAGAATTTCAAGTAGCTGCCTGTGAGCCTGGATTATACTATAGACAAAATTTGGAAAGAATCCAGTGTCTTTAAGCAGAGACTTAAATATTTGAAATAAGCATTATGAAGAAATTAGTTATGTATTTTTTCTGTAATTTAGTGCTGCTTCTTAAACATAAATTCTTTTTAAAAATATTTGTATGAGAGGCAAATAACCTATGTTAAACACATTAGTTGTTAATATCCTCTTTATGGTCATGTTATTTGACACTGAAAAGGCTTATCCTCTGAAAAATTTACTTTGAGGAAGAAATGCATTTCTGAATTCTCAGAAAATGAAAGCAGGTGGTGTTGGGTGTAAATTGTCAGTATGGTCAGGTATTTTTCTGTAATAAATGAGAATATTTAGTCACAATGTATAAATTGAATTGCAGAGGATAATTTAAGGCCAAATTTAAAGGCAGTAATGCTCGTTGATTCTCTGCAGCGTTGGTGTTAATTTGCACATAGGTGTGTTAGAACGCAGCCTGTCAGGGATGGTTTGGTAACAGCTCTTTGCTCCGCCCAGCTGATGGCAGCGCTGGCGGCCGTGGGGCCGCCCAACCCGCGGGCAGACCCCGAGTGCTGCAGCATCCTGCACGGGCTGGTGGCGGCCGTGGAGGCGCTCTGCAAGATCACCGAGTACCAGCACGAGGCCCGCACCACGCTGATGGAGAACGCCGAGCGCGTGGGCAACAGGGGCAGGATCATCTGCATCACCAACGCCAAGAGGTGGGCGGTGGCTCGGGGGTGTGCACTTCCACACATTCCCACAAGGGATGCCGGCGGCTTCTTTGCCAGGTCCTTCTTAGAGCACTTCTCGCCATATCAAAGGCTTTGTGCTGACAGTAAAAAGCCAAAAGTTTCCTGCTTTAAGTAGAATAATCAGTGGTTTGAACAAGAGAATTGAAATCCACCATTTCTTTGTAGTGACAGCCATGTTCGGATGCTGGAGGATTGTGTTCAGGAGACCATTCATGAGCACAACAAGCTTGCAGCTAACTCTGACCAGTGAGTATGCTTTTTGCAAAGTTTCTTGTATCCTCTAGGAAACATGGATGTATTTCTGCCACAAAACTCACTTTACTTCACACAGACATTAATTCATATAATTCATTAGAAGGTGGTAAATCATGATCTTGTTAGCTGAGAGCTGGTGTATGATTGATTGTTATCTTCCCAGTTTCATCCTTTGTAGAACAGGATTTTTTTAGCTTGTTGCCTTCTACATCTACTCCAAAATGAGACACATAATGGTACCTTGTTACACATTGTGTTTTAAATCATTAATTCATCTGAAGCAGTTTTTCTTGATACTGCTGTGTTACTTTCATGTTCATCTTTCTTTGACTAAAACAGCTAACTTCTTTGAAACTAGTTTTGATTTCTAAATGGCTGTATTGCCTGGAACTTTGCTTGAGATGAAGGAATCTTGAAATACAGAGTGCATCTCCTATGAGAAGTCTTTCTCTACCATATGTTTTGTCTAATTAAATCTGAAGGGTTTGGTCATGGCTCTTTTTTGCCTTGTAGTAGGTTGAGATCCTTTTCCTGGTTGCTCCTCAGGCACTTCAGTAGCAGAAGCAGCAATCTCCTGTTTTTTCCAGTTTTATGGCAGTATAAAGGTTCCTGCCCAAGGAATTAGGTGTTAAATCCATTGTAAAGACAGGGATGTCTCATTCCTTTAGATAGAGATGTGATGTAATGTCTGTATCACTCCAAACTTCCAACCACATCAGGATATCAGCATATATCCTGTTACATATCCCATCTCTCTGTGCTGTTTGGTAGTTGTTTTCATGTTCCCTGGAATCCCCTTTTTCATACCTTCACTTGGAGACACAAATCCTCTGTAGTGTCAATATTCAGCTGAATAAAGCTGAACAGATGGCACCAGTTAGGGACTTACTCCATTGATGTGTCCAAAAAGAAGCACAGTGCTATAGCATCTGAAGAGCAAGAAATGTTAGGCTTTTATTTTTATTCTGTTAAGGACTTATTTTGAAATCTGTGCTTTTGAAAATCATATCTGTAACCTAGTTTTTGCAGCACACTTTCAGAAACAGCATGTTGTTAACATATGTTGTAATTCTGTGTTCTAGGTATCAGAATTAATTTAATTTTAGGAGATAGTCTGCCACACTGTAGGCTAAGCAAAATGTTTTTTATTTTTAAGTCTAATGCAGATTCAGAAATGTGAGCTGGTGTTAATCCACACATACCCAGTTGGTGAAGACAGCCTTGTTTCAGATCGTCCTAAAAAAGAGGTGAGGAGCTTAAAATGAGAACTTATCCTAGAATTAGGAACCATGTCAGACTGAAAATAGTGCAGATGATTCTCACTTGTTCAGTAGCAAAAGCACATGTGGTGGTTGTTTGAAACCAAGTACATACAAAATATCTGTAATATATTCTGCTATTCAACATTCTGCTCTGCATTTTAATGTGCTGTCTGTAAGAAAAGACACCAGAAAAATGTCTTAACATGAAAAGCATGTAGTGCTGCATATTATTTAATATATTTAATATATATATATTAATATACATGCATTTATTTAATGTATGAAAAGGACTATGAAGGGCTTGCTTCCTGTGATTCATTTCTACAAGACTCTGCTGTGGTTGTGCTAAAAATTGTGAATGGAAGATAACAAATTTACTATTTCCCTCTCTAAGGCAGTCACTGAGTTTGGGTCTTTGGGTTTTGTTGTTTTTTTTTTTTTTGGTTGGGGTTCTTGTTTTGGGTTTTTTGGGGTTTTTGGGGATTGTTGTAGTTTTTGTTGTGTGTTTTTAAAATTTCTGTTTTGTTTTGATTTTGAGCCCCAACCCAATGTTCTTGTTGGCTAGGGAAAAATCAAATGCATCTTCTAGCTTGTGTTTATTTACTTTGTGCATGTATGATGCACTTGCAGCTAGACATCTGAAAAATACTCTGCTACTATTGCTCAGCAGGTAAAAGAATGAAAAACTAAGCCCAGAGCTGTTGTTAAGATTTATGCCCCATGTTGTGATACTAATTTTTCCTATTAACAATTAGTGACTCAAATTTTTTAGCACACTTGTAAGAACTGCATCTATAGCACTTGGCATAAGCTCAAAATGAAAGGAATGAAAATAATTATTTCTTGCTTGGTAGTTTCCCCTGATGTGGGTTTTTGAGTGGTAATTTTAGGGGTAAAAATGCTTATTTGAGAGTTGAACTAACTATTCTGTTGAATGATACCACAACCTAACCCATGAATTTCTTATATCGATTTATTTCAGCTCTCCCCTGTTCTAACCAGTGAAGTGCACAGTGTCCGTGCAGGGAGGCACCTGGCTACAAAACTGAATCTTTTAGTGCAGCAACACTTTGATCTGGCCTCAACCACAATAACTAACATCCCTATGAAGGTAAAATTGTGTCTATAGTTCTGTGTTAACCAGCTGCATCACTTCTAAGTTTGTTTGAAAACTTTTGATGTTTATTTTAATTGAATTTTTACATTGTTTTTCTCTCCATATCATATTTTCTGTTCTGTTTTTTTTTATTAGCCCACATTCAATGTCTGTGATCAGGTTAGTAAAAATAAAGGGGGAAAAAAAGTAATAAGAAGGATCACAGAACAAAATGTTGTATTGCTGAATCTCAATTTTTGATGTAGCAATACAAGTATTATTTCAGTTCTGTTTGCATTACTTTATATAAATACAGTCTTGTTTACCTCAGATCAATTTGTCTGTGATTCTTTTGTGGTTTTCTAGTTGTGTTTAGATATTCTTGACCCTTGTGCATTATAGTGGCATAGTGAGTCTCTTTTTCCTCTGTTTCATTATCATGCCCACCCAACATAAAGGTGTTTGTAACTAAAATCTGCTTTTTTACCAAGGGTTTTCCAGTGAGTTTTCTACTCTGAAGATCTGTAAACATGAAATGGGGGCAGGATATACTTAGTTAAGAAAGATAGTCAGTTAAGCATCTTGTGGTAGAAGTTATGTCCATATTTTTAATTTTTTTGCTACTTGGAGAAAAGTTAGTGCAGTTTAGAATGTTGGGTGTTAAGTTGACAGTAATTTTCTGATCAGGCAGCAAGAGACAATTGAGACAGAAGTATCAGTATTCAAACAAAAAAAGAGCCATGGGCAAGTAACCATGATTTTAAAAATTCATTAAGTTGTAACAGTCAAACATTAATTGCATCTTTGAAAACTAGCAATATTATGTGGATTTTATAAGTTAAAACATGATATAAAAATATTTTTCACAGTTTTTATGAGTTTGATATGGGTCATGGCATAAATGTGACTTCAGTTTGCAAATACCTTGTCTGTAACTTTCTGACCTGTGTGCTGCTGGTGTGCCTCTCCCTTCTGCCTTTGTCCTTATAGTAATAGACTATGTTGGGTTCTCTGTGGTTTTTCTTCCTTTTTTAAAAATTGTTTTTCTTTTTAAACTTGGAGTAAATTACCAGAGTTACTGTTGTGTTTTTGCTGATCCTCTGCAGCTCTTTAAAGATGCAGTGACCTCTTTACAAAAATCCATTTATTTAGTTATAAACTTGCAGTTGCAAGTGCACTTCTTATCTTAAGCTTAAGCAATAGTAAGTTCAAAGTGTGGTTTTTGTTTTGGATTCTTGATTTTTGCTTATGAAAAGTAATTGTCACTCTACCCTGCAGTTAGCCTTTATTGCTTCTCAGTAAGTTGTAATTGCTGTTGTTTATGTAACATTTTGTAGACTTCCTTAACTTCACTAATTTAAACAAAGTAGTTAAGCCTAGTTTTTACCTGTATTTGATGCTCTACACTCTGTCATGATGCTTGCATAACAAGGAATAGGGTTTCAGAAAAGAGGAAAAGCAATGGGCTGCATCTTTAAACTGCTCAAAGTTCCCTCAACATTGCAATCCCATTGTTGTCTGAGGCACTTGGAGATTTGTAGTTTTCTTCTGGACTGAAAGGCAAATGTAAAATAATTCATTTATGAAAATGGTGGCCTTTAGCTAAAGTAATTCTGTTTGTCTACTTTTATCTTTTGAAGGAAGAACAACATGCTAATACATCAGCCAACTATGATGTGGAACTGCTTCATCACAAAGAGGCACACGTGGATTTTTTAAAGAGTGGTAAGTAGAAGTGGCCCTCTGAAGGTGGCTTTTGATCAGCCTCTCTGTGAGTATTCACAAAGAAAGATTGTGATCTTCAAATTCATGTAAATTTCAGGCTCAAGTAGTGAATATTTCAGTCCTTGCAACCCAAGAAACTTCATTTGTAGTGCTGGCTTTGGGGTTTTACTCATTAGTGACATATTTTAATACAGCAGTGAGATAGCAGATCAAATTCACATGTGTTCAGGATGTTGCTGTGAGATTTGAAGAGCATCTCAGCTTCTTACTGTGACATAAAAAATGGCTGAGAGACCACCTGTGTAGGATGTCTGTACAAAATGAAGTCACTCTTGTGGATATTTAAATTATCTTGTGGATAATTTAAATTATGTCTTGCACAATTGGAATTTATTAAGTAATAATAATTGGCATCACGTCCCTTCTATTTATGACAATAATTGCTTTGGAAAAAACAAGACTTGTTTGGCTGTTGAGCTTTTTTGTTGTATTTGAAATACCTACTATGTTTTTTTCATAAATTGGGAGTTATTACCTAGTATTCCTCTGAGGTGAATTTTAAATAGCTGCAGCAAAGTTAGAAAAGCACAACACTAAGCCTTTTGTAGAACTATTTTGTTGCCTGATGTAAAACTTTGTTAAAAATCAGCTTATGACTTCTGTATTAGTAGAATTAAATGTCATATGATCCATAAGAATCCATTTTGGGGAGTTAGTGCTTTTTCTCCCATTACTTTGAGGAAAAGGAGGTAACTCCTTTGTCATCTCCAAGTGCTGTGCTCCAGATTTTAGGGGAGTGGGTGACTAAAGATGGATGAAATGCACAGGGTGTCACAGTAATGACCTTGGCCTCATCTGACCTGGTGTTATGATGCTGAAATCTTAAAGCTTTATTGCCAGGGCTCAGAAGCAGTTTTCTAAAACCTGTTTGCTCAAGGAATTAGGTCTGCTAGAAAAACACAAAAGCAAACTCTGACTACATTTCCACTTTACATTTTTCCCATCAGAACTTTGAGAGGAAAAAAATCTCTTCTTAAATCCTGTAAATTTTGGGTTCTTTAATTTGTTTTTAAATACAAATTTCAGCTGTAATAGCTCTGGTTCTAGGAAAGCAGGATTTCAGTTACATTGGTCTTAATTGTCTGAAATGTTGCCAAGGAATTTTCAGGTTAAGTAAGTTTGGCCTTTAGATATTTTGAGAGATAATTTCTAAAATTGTTGCAGTTAATTTTAGTAATAAAGTATTTCCAGTATTTAATATTTTAATGTTTTTTTAAAATAATATTTTAATCATAAAGTATCTGTGGTTAGTAGAACACATTGAGAGAATTCAGGTTGAATCTGGCATAGCAAAGAGACTGGATGATGAGACCAAATACTTCTTTCCCCAAAAAACTAAACTTGTCAAATGTGTCTTTAGATCAGTTTAATTGACTTTGGGAATATGTACAAGAAATAGTCAGTTCTGTCAATTAAGGGTTCTGATTTCAGTGTGGAAAAATCTAAAATTAAAGTCCTGAGCATTTTAGCAGGAAAAAATTGCCTGTTACTGATAGAACTAAACATACCTGGAACTTTCTAATTGTCAAATCAAAAAGTTAGGTACCTAAGTTTTAAATTGAGATTACATTCTGTATATGTTCATACAGTTTTGTACCTTAAAGCTTAGAGTTGTTTTGCTGTAATAAAGAAACTCTGGTTGATCACCCCCTTTCTGCCTTTCTCTGCAGGTGATAACCACACGAGTGGCAATAGCAGAGACGGCACATTTAAGGAAACTGTGACACTGAAATGGTGCACTCCTCGAACCAACAGTGTGGGTAGGTGACATGGAACTTTCCAGAACTGCTTGGCAGCTTGAACAAATCTGAGTCCAGGAAAGAAAGTCAGGGAAGATCTGAGGTAGCATAGGAATCATGTGGCTGTTCACATAATTGTGAACCCTGTTAACTCATAGAGCCAGCAGGCCAGAAATGCACATAAGAGAACCAAGAGCAAACTGACAGGTCAGTGAAGTAATTCAGAAGATAAAGAATTGGGCCTTCTGCTGGAAACAGGGCTTGGGAATGAGTGAGATTCTCAGAGCTGGATTCTTAGGAATCCTCCCAGTAAGGAGATGGTGAAGGGACTTTTAGATTGAGAGGCATCTCCACTTTTTAGTTCTGCTCATTGTGGACTAGCCTCCTCCTCTTCCATTCTTTTATTTTGTGGATTTTTTCTTTGTCTCTGGGATTGCATTCAACTTTTCTACTCCTTTGTTTTTCAGAACTGCACTATTGCACTGGAGCATACAGAATTTCACCAGTAGATGTAAATAGCAGACCTTCTTCATGCCTTACAAACTTTCTCCTTAATGGTAAATCTGTGTCCTTGGCTAATTACTCAATATTGTAATTTTTAATTCATTGGAGCACGTAGCACATTTTCATTTGTATATCAGTTATGTCTATATACAGTAAAAAATACTTACCAGTATTTTAACATGTCTTATAAATAAGTGAAGAAAGGTGTTAAATGTCCTCAGAGGCAAGTGTGTTTTGAAATTTAAAGATGGGAAGAAAGATGTAAAGAAGGAACAAGTATTGAAATGGAGGTTTGCATGTTTGCAAACAAAATGGCACTAGAAACATTCTTCTAATGGAATGTTTCCTTCAGTCAAGTAATTTGATTGTCTAGAAGTGCAGTGGTTTTATTAAACATTGTATCCTAGTGTATATTTCTCTAGAGCTTGAGTTGTGAAAATGTCCTTTGGCTAATAAAAATGGTTAGAGCCAAAATTAATAGCATATTTCAGAAAAATATGCTCTTGATTTTTGTGGTTTTTGCTTCCTGATAAAAAGAAACTTATTTTGAGAATGCACCCTTCTATGCTTGGTGTATTTTACTGAAAATTAGTAAAACAGAGTTGTAGAGTAAAAGGAGTTGTATTTTTCTGTCTGAAGATGAGTGCATAAGCATTAGCAAGTGGTATCAGCTGATGCCTTTATACTCAAGGGTTTATTTTACTACTGTTTGAAAGTTGCTTTTAATGAGAATATTTCTGCAGCAGGGCCATTTGAATGCCTTATGAGTATGTTTTTTTTTTCCTAAGAATGAAATCCTATAGAAAAAACGATGGGTTGGTCTAGGAGAGACCTTTTGATGTTGCTCTGTAAAATTTTAAGGAGCATATACCCTGATCTGTGTCAAGAAATAAGGAAATGGGCAGTTCCTTGTTCAGCCTTGGTGGGTTCAGATTCTTCTTGGATGAGCACAAACTTGCTCAAAATTTAAAATTGCAGCACACAGGAATGAATGAATGAAACTGATCTCCCTGCCACCAGGTCGTTCGGTGTTGTTGGAGCAGCCACGCAAGTCTGGCTCCAAAGTCATCAGCCACATGCTCAGCAGCCACGGGGGAGAGATTTTCCTGCACGTGCTGAGCAGCTCCCGCTCCATTCTGGAGGATCCCCCCTCAATTAGTGAAGGCTGTGGTGGGAGGGTCACTGACTACAGGATCACAGTAAGGGTCTTTCTGTCCTTCACTGCTTCTCTCTCATAACAGACGCAGGGCAGCAGGTGTGGGAAGGGAATGTTGGAGTGGATTGCATGGTCAAACTTCCTTTGTAACAAATACCTTGATAGATATTTAGTAGAAAATAGTACATTTGTTGATTATTATGCCTGCTTCATAAAATACTTTGTGTGTCAAGGAATGCCTCTATAATGCACTAGGACTGTTTAAAGTTCTGGTTCTAGAAAAATGTTTTTCTTGGCCAGTTTCTTCTGTGGGTTGGAACTCCTAGGACTATATCATTATCAAAGGGTAGATTTAGATTGCACGAGTGGTTTGTACAACAAATAGAAATGTTGAAGTTGACAGCTTTGAACCTTGATATCAGACAATCAGCTGACATGCATTTTGTTTATCCTTTATTTTTTTCAACACATCCTTATTAACTTTTGTAAACAAGCAGAAGTTCCTTGGTGAAAAATGTAACTTCCCATACATGAAATACCTTGCAGATTTGGAAGTCCTCCTTGTCAAAACCCATACATGGATTTTTACCCCATATTTCTGTGCCCCTGCTTTTGTTTGCCCCTGGTTAATGCATGAGAGGCATTAGAGACAGGGCTGTGGTTGGTAGTGTCAGATGTGGTGGTGGGATGGTACAAAGTGATAAGCAAGGCTAAGCTGTTTAGCCCCTTCACTGAAAGTTACTTTGTTAGAGAAATGCCTAATTGTATCTTGTTTGGTTATCATTAGGATTTTGGTGAATTTATGAGGGAAAACCGATTAACTCCTTTTCTAGAGCCCAGATATAAGATGGATGGAAGTCTTGAAATTCCATTGGAACGTGCAAAAGATCAGTTAGAGAAACATACTCGTTACTGGCCTATGATTATTTCTCAGACCACCATCTTCAACATGCAAGCTGTAAGTAACCAGGGCTGTGTGAATTTTTGTTCTGTTCCTAGATTGCTTCTCTTTTCACTTGATGAAATATTAGCTCTATGGGGTGATAAATCCCCTGCTGTAAAATTTTATTTATTTATTTATTTATTTTTCCTGAAGTAACTCTGTATTTAATGCAGTAGATTATTGGAATGCTATTTAAATAAAGTGGCTTGAACCTGACAGCTGCAGTTCTGCTGGGTAAAGAAAGTATCTGCTTTAGAGTTAGTGCTAAACTGAGGATAAGAGGGTGGGGTTTTGTTGTGTGTTGTTTCACTGCCTTGAATTTTTTTCTACCTGTTGATCTCCTGTGACACACACACATTTTCTTGCTCATTTCTGCTTTGTCTTGCAGGTAGTGCCATTAGCCAGTGTGATTGTAAAGGAAGCAATGACTGATGAGGATGTGCTCAATTGTCAAAAAACAATATACAATTTGGTAGACATGGAGAGAAAGAATGATCCACTGCCAATTTCAACAGTTGGTACCAGAGGAAAGGGGCCAAAAAGGTTAATGCATATCTCTCTTTGCTGATGCTGGACTATTTTCAGAAACAATCTGTTGACAGTGTTTTCATACAAATTTTTTAAAATACAGCTAAATGAACTAAATGCTGTTTCTGTACAACCTAAATGCTGTGAGTGCTTCACTTGTGTAATTTAGGGGCTAAAATAATACTGATACTGCTGTATGCTAGGGAAAAAAAAGTCTATAATTTTATTACCTAAGAATTTAAGTATGTTAAAAAATACTAAATCAGATAGTTATCAGCAAAATTAAGAAATTGATACAAATTGGACAGATAAAGTGGAATAATTTCAAATTAATAAAAAGGAAAACTTAAGTCTGTTATAAATGAATGGTGCATTAAAATTGGGATATATTAGAAGGCTTTTGGAACAGTTACTTAAAGTATGGGATATGTCTTGAAAATATGTATAGAATATTCTGTTCCCTCAATCTTTGGGATGTGTCCCTTGTATTTCCAAGAATTGATGGGAAAGAAATTCAGCTCCTGATTTGCCTACGTGACTGGGGATTATTGACACTAGTGTGGTGCAATTCTTTCTTATTGTTTTGACCCAAATAATGTAATCATTAATTTGCATGTCAGTAGGTGAATGGCCCTCTGACATGGCTTTGTTAGCAGGCATCTGAGAGATTTCACAAGTGCCTTTTGGCAGTGAGATCTTGTGGAACAGTATGATTTCAATGGACATAATCCATTTCAATTTATACTTTACTGTGTGTGTTAAATGGGAAGTGTTAATGACTTCAAGCATGGAGTAACCCAGGTGGAGAAATCTCTATTACAGGAGGGCAGATCATGTCTTTGGAGTTATTTTTGTCTTGAAGGTTCTGTTTCTAAAGGTCTGCATTCATTCAGCCAGTGGTTTAATGACATGGTGTGTTTTCCCTGCCTCTCCAGAGACGAGCAGTACCGCATTATGTGGAACGAGCTGGAGACGCTGGTGCGAGCGCACATCAACAACTCTGACAAACACCAGCGCGTCCTCGAGTGCCTCATGGCCTGCAGGAGCAAACCCCCCGAGGAGGAGGAGCGCAAGAAACGAGGCAGGAAGAGAGAAGACAAAGAGGACAAGTCAGAGAAGTTGGGCAAAGACTATGAATCAGATAAGCCATGGCAGGAATCAGAGAGGTACACTTTCTAAAGTGAATTCAAGCTGTAGCATAACTTCTCTTCTTAGTTGTTGACCACTTAGCTGGGTGTTTTAGCTTGAGGAGTTCCTGCTGTTGGATTCTGTAATAACCACACCACCTATTAGACACTAACTGTTTTATGGAAATCTAAAGCATGGCTGAAAACGTGGGACAACTAGTTATTTTCTTTTAAGCTGTAGATAATTCATGATGAAACAACCCAGCTTGATTTGGCTCCTCTCTTCAGCTGAACATGAGGATTAATGTCCATTTATCTCCTGTCTGTAATTCATTTTGTTACTGTAGCTTGTCTAAGTGGCAAGCACCTGTCAGTCTGTTCTGTATTTCTTCTTTGAAACTGCTTTCTACAGAGATCCAAAAAACTCATGGTAATAAGCTTAATTTGCATGTGTTTTATGCATGCTGGGATCATTTAAAATAGGAGTTTGTAGAACTAGAATAAACTAGAATTTGTATCATATTTCTATATGTATTTATTTTTATTTAGTCTTTCCTTCAAAATTCAGACATCAATTGTCTCAACAGCTGAAGTGAAACTGCATATTAAGAACCTTTCCTTTATGTAATGCTTCATACAGAGGATTATTTGGCTAGAATTTCCTTTTGTTTGTTACCCACTCCAAGGGGTCAAAAGAAATTTTATTATGGTATTGGTCCTGTATAATTTTGAGGCGTGCAGAAAGCTATCAAGTATTATGTCCTGCTCAAGCATATTTTTCCTCACCCTTTTCCTTCCCTCTAAAAAAGGTTAAAAGGTCTTTTGGATCGGGAGAAAGAAGAACTGGCAGAAGCTGAAGTTATCAAAGACTCCCCTGATTCTCCTGAGCCCCCCAACAAAAAGCCTCTCATTACAATGGATGAAATGCCCACAGTTGAAAAGGCAAAAGGTAAACCAGATTGCAAACAGATTATTTCTTTTAAAGGTAGATGTTGCATCAGTCTGTGTTTTCTAAAGAAAGAGGTGAATCGTTTTGAAGTTAAGGCTAAGTAAGTGAAGATCATGTTTAATTAAATACTAAATGTCGAGAAATTCTTGGAAAACATGTTAACCTTACCAGGTCTATGAAAAAAGAGAGATACCAAGATGCTGTGTGAGTCTGCTGATTGATTTTTGGGTTTACAGCGGGTTGGCCAAGTTCCTGCTGCTGCTGTTTGGGCTACTGTATGTGAGAAGTGCTGTTTGAGGGCAGGTAGCAGAAATCACTGTTTCCTGCTAATAAATAATCAACTTATCTAAGCAATGCAGTTGTCAGAATGGGCAGTTCTCACTGACTTCCTTGGTGTGAATTATTTTCTATCACAGTGGCTGAACTGATGCTGAGATTCTGCATCTAAAAGCAGAGTCCATCACTCATCCTCATCTATTACCACTTTGCATATTTTCTATTTATTTAGCCCCTATTGTAAGTTTGTTTAATAGTAGTGTTGTATTACCATAATCTGTAATTCCTTTAAGGTATTATAATGATGTACTGTTAGTTCAAAAATTTCATCACTTAGACTCTTTTTACTTACAATTTTAGGGCCAATGTCCTTGCTGTCTTTATGGAGCAACAGAATTAATACTGCCAACTCTAGGAAACACCAGGAATTTATTGGTCGCTTGAACTCTGTCAACAACAAAGCTGAGCTGTATCAACATCTGAAAGAAGAAAATGGGTTTGTATCAGGAAATGCATCACTACCCATATCTTGGCAGTAGTCAGTGTGGAGTTTACAGCATTAGGTGCTACTTTTTCATGTTTAAAGTATCTGAATGCATTCCTTTGCTTCTCAGCATTGACAGAGAACCACAGCAGTGTTTGATTTTCTGTTTGCATTTGTGCTGACTGCTGAGAGCTGAGCTTCCCAGGGCCTCAGGGATTGCCCCTGCAGCAGAACTCTTACTAAACTTCAGGAGGTTAAACAGTAGCTGAGATTTTCTGCTTGCTTTAGCTTCCAAAGGAATGGCTGGTATAGAAATATTGTTGGTAATAAAGTGGTTAAATCTTAGGCTGTGCTGTAATGAAGTTGACAGAAGTCCATGTTGTACAAAAAATACTGGAAAACTAAACCAGCCTCCTCTGAAGGAAATCAGATGATGGTAGACAATGATCAGTGTAAGAGGGGTGAAAATTAAGTCCTTGGAACAAATGGCCAAAGCTCAAGTTTTCAAAATGGGTTCTCTAGTCACATGACTATTCTCCAGTCACATTAATACTTCGTATTTTGGTGAGGTTTATAATGGATGGTTTTTCACAGCTGAAATGTATCTCTGCAGAAACATTTCCTTTATGTACTGACTGCTTAAAGAAGTGCTAAGAGGACAGAAGATTGCATATGTTGGAGTAGGGAGAGACAGCACAGCTAGTGAAGTAAAAAATATTTACAAAAGCATTTAAGTCTGATTTTTTTTTTTTTTTTTTAACTGTTGATTGTTCTTCCAGTAACAAGCCTTACCAATTGTTGTCTTGCCTTTCAGAATGGAAACAACAGAAAATGGAAAAGCAGGCCGGCAGTGAGGATTAATTCTGCTTCTTGGGACAAAACTTGGCCAAATTGCAAAAAATATTTAATGCTGAAATTGCTCTTGGTACTGTTTCAATACAATTGTATAGCTCTGGTTTGATTGGTT
>NW_026612914.1:0-24999 GCF_029582105.1 Oenanthe melanoleuca | reverse complement strand
ATCATACTGGATTTGAACACCAGTCTCAGAAAGATGCAACTTTCTCCCACGCCTCTCCTCCTCAGATTGGAAAAATTTCTACAATTGTCAATTCTGACTTCAAAAAAGAGCTGGTTATTCAGATACTCCTAGTCTGACCCAGAGTGAGTGTTCAGAATATAGTTTATTTTTGCCACTTACTGAGAAAAAGACAGCATTCTGCTGAACTGTGAAGAGAGCTCTCAGATTGCCACTCAAGAGAAATTTAGCAAAATAAAAGAATAATTTTTGCTTTGCAACTTTGCAACATTTGTATTATTTGCATACTCTTGCTTTCAAGACCCCTTGCAGAGCAGCAAAAAAAAAATCAGAGATCAGAATTTTCTTCTATACTTCTTGTGATCTCTTATCACAACAGGTACCTGCCTTACAGGCTGACACCACCACATTGCTTCTCAACAGCCAGAGAGAGATTACAGATTTTCATTATCATCTTCCCATATTTCTAATCATCTTTCCCTTAAGAACTAGGGAAGAACTTCCTAAAGTCCTCCCTAATGAGAGGGCAGGACAGAGATAGAACAGTACTCTATGCCTATAAGCAAAAAGCAACTTCCAATGGTTAGAAAAGCATGTGTCACCTGAGAGAGTTTAACAGCTTTCTTTATTTGCTGTTCTTCCCACTTGGCTTCATCATCACTTGATCCATCACCCAGAGGCACTGGAAGTTAAAACAACGATTGTTAGATGTAACTACACCCTTTCTTTTTCCCCCTTTCCTGTTCTCCACCATCTAAAGCAGCAATGGGTCTCTCAACCAACACTGAGAAGTGATACATACAAAAAACAGATGGAAAACCTGCAGATAGAGGGCTGCAAAACTGAAAGGCAAAGAAGACTTGGAAAAGGCTATTGGGATTTGAGGAATTCACACTAACATTAATTCTCCCATCTGTTTCTCAGACAACTACTAATGCAGTAGGAGGCACACAAACATCTTGTTTTCATGTCTCAAAGCAAAGCTGTGCATAGTGCATGTAAACAAGAGTATAAGTATAGACTGACATTACACCCAACAAACCCTTGAGCATTCCAGAACATACACTCAACTATAGACACAAAAACATCTCATTAGCATTAATTTGAATGGCAGATTCTGCTCATGCATTCCTTATAGCCCTTATTCAAATACTACAGTAAACCTGTGGTCCATAAACAACACCATAAGCAACTCTAAGGGAATAATAACAATGGAAAAGCCAGTTATGTTTTATGTGCAGTAGGCTTGTTTACTTCTGAAGGGCTGGAATGCTGGTTTGTTTGTTTTTCATTTTTCAAATTTATAATGTCAGTGCAGGGAGAGCATTTTGAAGACCAGCCCAGAAGCAGGAGACAAGACTTACAGTAACTTTTTTCACAGTAAATGTGCCTTTTACAAGGCCGTTTTTTTTGCAGTCAGCAAGGCAAAAAATAATTTTGCAAACGTTTCTCAAAGTATCCTGCACCACCGCAAGTGACATATAAACCCCAAGTTAATGACCCATATAAACCCTAGTTACCAACTGTACAGCCTCCTTCCAAAAGCCCTGAGGAGCAAAGCTTCACTCCTTACTGGACAAGTTCCATGAGATTCCAGAGACCAAAATAAAGCCTGGAAGAAACAACACAAACTCACCCATGTCTTCAGCCATCCTTTGCCTAAGAGTTCTCATTTTAGGAGCAAAATCGAGATTCTTTGTTTCAGACTCATCTTCACTCTCCAAGTCACTGCTTCCTCTTCCCTGAGGGTCCTGAGGTCTGTCTGAAGCATCCAGGGGAAGATAATCAGCCTCTGTCCTGGCTAAGTGACGCTTCCTCCGAGCAGCCTCAACGTGAGCTGCACTGGGGATATTGCCTGCACCAAAGGGAGAGAAAATCTAAGGGAAAGACTAAAAGCAACACTCTGTACCTAATACAAATCATCACAACTGTTCAGCACCACTGTAGAACTCTGGATACAGAACACAAGATGGCTTTCTACTATGGTTACCATGTAGAATATAAGGAGATGAAAAGGTATCTCTCAACCTCAAAGTGAGGTTTTATTTTCACCTCATAAAGGGAATTGTGCATCACTAAAGAGGAATTTTCTGCTGTCTTTCTTCTATAACCAGTGCTCATAATTTCTGCTCCATTCCCAAAATTAGCACAGAAAGATGTCACATCCTGAGGTGTCTCCTTAGACCTGAGATCACCTCTGGAGGACATGCAGGTGGCCTGGAACCCAGCTCTTTCCGACGCCTGCCGATGAGAGACTGCAGGAGGCTGTTCTTAGATGTTTTCATAGTTGTTTATTGTTCTTTATCTTAGGAATGCTTTGTCCAGCAAACAGCAGTCTGCTCGCTAGACGTCCAGGGCAGAATCTGCCTGGCAGAGGCAGGACTGATCTTTTATAGTCTAAACTACGTACTAGGTATTTACAAATGACCCCCAATACAAAACAATCTTGTTACATGGTGCAGCTCTGTTCTCATCCAATCTAAAAGTGCCAGCGTGTCACCCAGCATGGATGACACGGAGGAGAAGGAGGAAGAGGTATCCACATCCCCAAATTCTCCATGTTGGCCACGTGTCCCTTATCACAAACATTCTAGAAATCTGCTAATTCTACATTCTAACAGTCTAATTTACACTCTATTTATTTTTGTGGCTTGCATTTCTTCTCTCAATGTTGGTAAATTGTTCCAAGGAGCTAAATCCAGCCCCTGAGACACCTGGGTCCCATTCCAGGGTTTTTGGGGACCCCGCCAGGGGGGTCTTAAACCTTCCAGGGAAGCCAGAGGAATACTCTGGACTCCCACAGAAAGACACAAATATTTGCAACTAAAAATATGGGAGAATTATCACTACTCTTCCAGAAGGGTATCCCTGACTCAGGATGAACAGATGCCCATACCTTAGGTGGTTCAAGCTGAGTGGAACTCATCTCCATGTACTTCAAACACAGAATGCTCTAAAATAGCTTTCTTAAAAAAAAAAAAAATAAAAAAAAAAAATAAAAAAGCCAGGGAACTAACTTGGTGACACATCCTTCCTCCTCTGTGGAGAGCTGGATTCATTTTCAGAGTCTGAGCTGTTGTAGTCCTCATTAAGTGAAGAATAAGTTTCATCTTCATTCTCCTCCTCCTCTTCATGAGTATCTTTGCTGTCACCAGCTCCAGGCTCCAACTGACAGATTTCTGCATTACAGGGGGAAAAAAATATGATCCATTATTTCAGTTTCAGCTGCTGAAATATGATGTGCCTTAACTGGTTACCAGAAATTATTTACACCTTGCTGCAGCAAGGACTGGTCACTTGTCTATCTCCACCTATTCTCATCAAAACATGTCAAATTGAAACATTCCAAGACAGTCACTCACAAGCCAATTCTTGTATTGAATAAAAGCATCTTTGATGAAGATTCCCACAGAAAGACTATGAGTCCTTCTGGGACACAGAGTGTATTTACATGCACGAAAGCAATGAGATCAGCTCTCAGATAACTACTAATTAATATTCTGATTGCTCACAGCATATTTGGACTCTTGACTTCAAAAACTGCATTTAGAAAGCACTTTTTTTAAAGCATTAACAATGAGGGAGCTGTTAGTTAAACTATAAACATTTATATCAGTCTTGTCTCCAGTTATTATCAAATTCTTTAAAAATATTGAAATATCTTCATCTGCCACTACACTTTCAGTAAATCATCAGATTACTGAACAACAGAATGTACCAACTTTTATGAGAATATGATGCTTTTCTAAGAAGTTACTAATAAAAATTACCATTTCAGCTGTATCACAACCTCAAAGGGAATTTTTACTCAATCTAATTTAACTTTATCTAACATTAGCAAATATGGTATATCTGTGAATTGACATAGGTATCCAAAGGGGAGTACATGAAGAGAACTTCTGGATGCATTTGTTTCTAAACCACACAAAGTCCAAATATTCCAACAGGAAACTTACCACAGAATGGTTTTAATTGGAAGGTACCTTAAAGATCATCTAGGGATGCTCCAGAGATCATTTCAATTCCCCTGCCAAGGGAAGGGACACCTTCCACTAGACCAGGTGCTCAGAGCCCCCATCCAACCTGGCCTTGAACACTTCCAGGGATGGGGAGTTCACAGCCTCTCAGTGTAACTGACTGTATTTCAATGAAAGTGGGGGTACTACCAGAATAATCAAGGGTATTGACTGCATTCAAGGAAAACATTTAAATACTGTAAAAGCACACAATTTAATAATGTTTACATAAAGTTTCATCAATCAAAATGCTACTAAGCTCACATTTTCCCTCAATGGCAATACTCAGATCAAACTGCAATCTGACAGCAATAAGCAGTGGATTCTCAGCCCATAATTTGAAAGATATGATGTTGAGGTATAAGCTTAGCAGAACTTTATTAACTTTGATGTAGAACATGGTTCTGCATAATCAGGTTTTCTCAAGAAAAGCCTCCAAGTTATGATAATCTTTTACCGATGTCAAAATGAAAATAATTTCAGTACAAATACGTTACAATTATAAACATGTAAAGTAACATTTGAATTGTAATTCTGGGTTCAATTAACAAACAAAGAACATCTAACAGCAGTATTTTTACATCAGTCTTCATGTATTTCATAAAATATTTAACAAAAGTACTTACTTTTGCTTTCTTCAGCTTCTGTCTGTGCAGGCAGTAGGCTTTCCTTCTTTTTAATTCTAAAGGTTACTTCGTTGAAGGATGGCTTTTTAACTTTAAAAAACTCTTCACCTACCAGATAAAACAAAGTGATTCTAAGTAACATTTACAAAGCAAACACTATACACACATATATGTATGTACTACATACAAAAGTACATGTAAACTCTATGTGTGCACAGCATAACTTCTGAATCACAGAATCAGCTAGGCTGGAAAGGATCTCTGAGATCAAGCTCAACCAATGATCTGTCAACAAGACCATGGCACTAAGGGCTATGTCTTTCAATTCTGGCTGGATTAATTCTAAATATTACTGTGGCTTTATCACTCATGATCACCTCTTAGCTAAAAACTGTGCAGCTCAGCCTCCTCAACACAGCAACACTGCACTACTGAAATGCAGGGTCTCTGTAGCTTGTCCCCCACCAAGGTATCTCTTCTCATCAACCACAACAGCAACAGCCCAGAAGTGTCAATAAAACACTTCAGTTTCATTGATTTAAGCGTGTTTATCATTAATTAGTAATGGAATCACAAAGCACTTGTTCTCTCTGGTTTTCTCCAGATGTAAGATTTTAGATGCTTTCCAGGCAAAACAGTGTGGACATAAATAATTGTCAAAGTACTTTTCCTAGCATCAGAGATTGCTAGGACTGAAAGGGACCTCTGGAGACCACCTTGGGCAAGCCCCCTGCCAGGGCAGGGTCACCTGGAGCAGGGGAGGCAGGAATGTGTCCAGGTGGGTTTGGAATGTCTCCAGAGAGGGAGACTCCACATCCTCCCTCAGCAGCTGTTCCAGTGCTCTGCCATCCCTGATGTAAAAAAGTTCACCTCGTGCTGAGGTGGAACCTCTTGTGTTTTAGTTTATGGCCACTGCTCCTCATCCTGTTGCTGAGCATCACTGAAGAGAATCCGGCACCATTCTCTTGGCACCCGCGTTTGAGATACTTAGATGGACTGATGAGAGCTGCTCTCTGTCTTCTCCAGACTAACCAGGCCCAGGCCATGCTATGCTTCAGTCCGGGTTTATCGTGCAAAGCCTCCCAAGAGCCGCTCCCCTGGCACAGCAGGGCCGGGTGTGTTCACAGCGAGGGGCAGGAGCGTGCCCAGAGCAGGGCTCGCTGAGGCGGGAGCCCACGGCAGGGGCAGCCCGGTCCTGGAGCCGTGTGTGCTCCGCAGGACAGACACACAGACACAGACACACATACACAGACACACAGACACGATCCCTCCTCACCTTCCCGCTCCTCCTCGCTTCCAAAGCTCAGCAGCTCCTTCCCGGCCCGGCCCGGCCCCGCTGCGGCCCCGGCTGGGCGCTGCCCCGGGCCCGAGCCCGGCCCTGCCCTACGCGCCCGGCCGCGGGGGCTGCGGGCCGGCTCCTCCGCGGGGGCATCGCCCCCGGCCTCCGAGGGCTCCGCTTCCCGCTCCGAGGGCGAGCTGGCGCCGGAGTCTGGGGACGGGGCTGCGGCCGGCTCCGGCTCCGGCTCCGGCTCCGGCTCCGGCTCGCCCTCGCTGCTGCCGCTGGAGGCTGCGCGCCGCCGGCCGCGGAAGTTGCGCGGGGGACGGCGGAACATCGCTCCCGGGGATGGCTCCGGGAATCGCTCCGGGAATCGCTCCGGGAATCGCTCCGGGAAGTCGGAGCGGCGCAATCCCAACGTGGGCCCCGGCGCGCATGCGCGGCGACCCCGGCGCGCCCCGCCCGCGGTGGGCGGGAGCTCGTGAGGGACGCGGGGATGGAGGGGAGGGAGGGGAAGTTGTAAAAAAAGGTAAAACGCGGTTTTGGTGATTTGTTGATGCCTAAAAAATCTAACTTGTTTGATGAGCCATGAGCCCCTCAGTGCTCGGTCTGCCGTGCTCCCCCTCCTCCGCAGTACCATCGAAAGCTTATGGAGTTCTGGTATTACAAAATATAATTTATAAATAATATATGATAAGATATTATTTCAATATGCGTAAGTTATATGTAAATTATATGCCGATAATTGTTAATGAATATTTATAAACTGTTGTGATTACTATGTATTATGTAAATGAATAGTAAATTGAAATGTAATTGCTAATGCCTAACTGCACATAAATAAAATAGCTATTATAGAAATAGTAATAACATATGCTAAAAACAAATAAATGCACTTTATTTGCACTTTTCACTCCACCAGGTTGAGGCAGCTCCGAGCAGCCTGGTTTAGTGGAAGGTGTCCCTGCCCACGGAAGGAGTGTTGGAATTAGATATCTTTAAGATCCCTTCCAAGCCAGGTCATTCTAGGATTTTATGATAATTATAAATGCAAAACTGACTCTGTAGCTTGTTGGCAAAAAGTAATCACACATTTTTCTCCCTTTCCTCAGGCTGAGCTCACAGAAGGAGTCAGGCAGGTGCCAGTGCTGGTGGAAGGGGAGGGGAACATATGGCTGGGAACAGAAGGAAGGTGGGAATGTGACAAGAGATGACAAATTGGTTTGCTTGGAGAGGAGCCGCACTGTAGCTTGTACCAGCCTTTGATTTCTGCCGTGCTGACTTGAGCTGTGTGTGATTTGCTTTGTAGAAAGAAAGTGCATCCCACTCCAAATGAAACCATGAAACCAGGCAGAGCAAGTCCTTCAAGTAAGCCTTTGTGTCCCAAGAGATGTATCCAAGAATAGCAAATGTTTGAAATGTTCGTGCTCAAATTGTTCCACCTTTCTGTTCTTCATCTGTAAGATGAAGATACTAATATTAACTTGCCTCAGGAATCTTGTGAAGAAAAAGCTGCATTTGTGAAGCATTGGTTACAGTAAAAAAAAAAAAAAAAAACAAAAAAAAAACAAGAGAAAATAAACTAAAATACATTTTTAGTCAGCACTGCTTCTCAATGGTTATTAAATAAAACCCAAGGCTACTTAGTAAATAAGGAAGATTATAAAAACTTAAACAATTCAGGAAGCACAATTCACCTTGCAGCATTTTCTGCACTGAAAAAGGGTGGGGATCTGGTGGAAAAATAAAGTACTTATGCAAATGCTGAAATTAAACTTGTCCGTGGATTTGTGCTTAAACTGACTTATTGCAGGCTCTGATTCAAAGCTGCTTAATTGCTGTGGAATTGATAAGGACTTTCCCTGGGTAGTTTCTCTGACTGAAGGGTGGAGTTAAGGATAGTCTGGAAATGCACAGGTGTGTTTAGTTTGTTCCATTGCAACCTGGGCAAAGGAGAGTTTGCAGATATAGATTTACCTGGAATAATGCACATGAAGTTCCCTGTTTCTCATTTACCACTCCAGGATTGATGAGGGCTTCATCATGCCAAGCAAAGATGGGAGTTTTACCAGGAACCTTTTACATCTTTGTAATAATGACAGAGCTTCTTTCCCTGGTTGTGTCTCTGTATTAAAGTGTTTCTTCTCTTTCATCTCATTTTAAATCCTGTCAGTCTAGTGAGCACTACTCAGGCAGGACTGATCTGACTCCTCAAAGAAAAAATGAGCCAGGACCTCAGCATGGCAGAAACATGGGACACAACTCTTGTACTTTGTCTTTCCAGCAGGTTGAAACTGTCATGTTTGCAGTTGTCCCTACAGTTAACATTCTCCCTAAGTGCCAAGACATTAATCTAGGCAGTGGCATCCAATCCATTATATCCCAGTTCAGAAGAGGAAAAGCAAATTCAGCACAGCAATGCAGTGCAATATTTCTTGGAAGGACTGCCAGTGCCAAGTGCCAATGGATTTATCTTGTTAGGCAGTAAAAGCCCTTTTCCAGACACTGCTGACGTAGGACAAAAGGATGATTTTGCTTTAAACTATTTGCCATGAAGGTTAAAGTTAACAGGTGAGGATTTATTGGTCACAAATATTAGAATAATTTGTTCTTAAGTGTTTTAGTGACTCTGCAGCTAAAAGTCCTCTGGCAAATGAATTTTCAGAAAGACTCAGAGTAGATCAGTGAAGTAGATCAGCAAATAGTTATAGATTTCCCATTTACAAAGCAAGAAGCAGGACAAAAGCAAGACAAACCTTGCATGAAAATTCAAGTGAAGCATTAATGGCTGATAGTATGATCTCTTTTCACACTCCATTGATTTCAGCTCTGGCTTGAACTCTGTTAAACTTTAATGTCAATGTAAGTTACAAAGTGACTTGCTCTGACAGACTTACCTCTGGTCAAAAACAACTTTCAACTGCAAAAACACCTCTAAACCTAAGAGGTCAGCTCTGTTTTGGGGAAAGAAAGCAAAATTAGGTCCAACCCCCTGAATGCAACAGCTTTGTCACTGATTTGAGGTACAGCACAACGTTGTTACTTGCAGTTGGTGGAAGAATTTGCCTTTGCTTCTGTTTTTCGTGGAAAAGTCCAGCAGGATCTCAGGCAGATGGGGGCAGCAGCACCTCAAACTCTCAGCATTACACCAGGCAAGCAAGAGCTACAGTCAGGGGAAACTTCTGTGTTCCATCAACACAGAGCTTTTGTTTAAACTTCCATCAGCCAACTTAAAACCACAGTGATCTCTTTGCCCTTTCAATGAGTCCCTGTTCTTATTAATTATTAATTATTAATCATAAATTCACTTTACTGTTTTACACTGTTTTACCTATCTTTATCATATTATGCACTTGTTTCATAGCATGCCTGCATCCTTCCAGAAATCCATGAATCTGAAAAAATTTCCTTTTCACAGAAACTCCTGAAACATTCTGAAATCTGAGATTTATTTCAAATTTTCAAAGTATTTATGTCATTCATCTCTTAAAAGCAATGTGTAATTCCAGAGAACCTCACAAAATTCAGTACACGAGAGGTACACTACTCAAAAGTAGTACTGGTCTTCAGAACCCAACAATATGTATGAAATAACAGGTTTTTAGCACCTAAAAGTGAAAGATTTATGGGGGGAAAAAAACAACCCTTAGCAAATGCAATAGGGATCCCAGCCTATTTGGATTAGCATGGCTTATTGGCTTGCATCAAAACTTGAGCATGGAGAAACAAATACATATGAAATGAACCTGCAACTCTGTCTTACCAAGGTATTATTTACTAATTGTGCCATAAGGATTGTAAAATTGCAACAAATAACCTTGCTTAACTCCATTACTCTGCTATTGTCAGCACTTGGCTCTTTGAAATTCCTGTGTGCTTGAGCATTTCTGCCTGCCTGCACTGCAGCTAGGGATAGCAAGTAAAACCCTTGTGTCTGCTCAGCAGTTGGCAAAGTTTTATTTGCCATAATTCAGTCTGCATGAGTCAGCACTGCCTCCCTTCACAACATGGTCTGGCCTGTCTGGAAAGCTGCTTTCTCTATGGTTACATAGATGTTCTGTGAATCTCAAAATAATTTCAGTGCTGTAAGCAAAGAAGCCTTTGCCACACTGAACAAATAGAGTCCAGCTCCCCATCCACTACTAAATAACGTCAGTGCTTGGCAGGAACAAAGTTGGGACATGAATATTTTATTTTATACAGCTATGAAGTAATAGAAAATCCTGCAAAATGAATACAGTTATTTGTTATTTTAAAACCTGTGTGGGCTTCTGGTTCAGAAACCAAACCAACATCTCTAGAAGTTCTAATTCTGAAGCAGTGCGTGCTTTGTGCCTTCTACACCTTTTTGATAAATTGCTACTCAGAATCAATATCAGAAATATTCTGTTCTGTAAGGTGTGGAAAGCAAATATTAACTTGTCCTTTTGTTTATCCTGTTGTGTTTTATGCCTCCATTTTTAAATAAAGATGTGGGTTAAAAGACAGTATCTACCATTTACTCAAAAGGAGGAAAGCAGTTGGACACTGCTGTAAATATGAAACCTGAAGCAGCACTGAGTGAGGGCTCTGCTTCTGTGTTAGCTGGAGGGGAAAAAAGAGGAGGTGCAAAAGAAAATTTGGCATGAATAATAGAGTTGAATCTAATAAAGGGGTCAGAGCTGTCACTCATCAGGTAGGTGTGGCTGTTCCTAAGTAGTTCTTTATAGCTGGGACAACAAGCTGGACTCTCCAGATGAGGAAATGCCTCTCATTAGGAAGCAAAATTAAACAGGTCACCACAGGAGGAATGTGTGCAGGTTGCTATTGAGCAATTACTGCTTTCTGACCACTCAGAAATATTTGTTGCTCTATGTTCCTCGATCTCTGACCAATAACTGTGTACCAAGCATGGCTTATTCTTGTAGTAACTGATTTCTGGTGTTCATTTGGTTCTGCTTTAACTTTATGTGTTTTAAATATATATTTGCAGAAAGGTGTCTATCATCAAGCTTAGACACTGCCTGGTCAGAGAACTTAGGGAGAATAAAGCATTCAATTCTGGTGTGTTTTCCTGCAGCAGTGCAGAGAAAATAAGCAAAATTATGGAGTAAACTAAGAGCAGAGAACAAGTCATGTTACATTTTCCCACTCAGTTCAAGCTAAGCAATTTTATTTATGATCTTTTCTGCTGCCAGTGGAGATCTTTCCTTATTACTCTAAAGATAGCAAAATTGCTTGTAACAGGAAGCTGAGGACAGAGTACAGATAATGATCAGAAAATAAAGCCTTAATGTGAAAATTGAGTTGCTAGTAATAGTAATAGTTTCTCCATCTTCACTATATCTTGTTAGGTTTTGCTGTTGTATGTTGGTTTTGTCTCAGACATGACAAGGAGATCATAGAATCATAGAATGGGTTGAGTTTGACCTCAAAGATCATCTAGTTCCAATCTCCCTGCCATGGGCAGGGACACCTCCCACTAGAAGCCCAGGATAATAAATACCATAACAATCCTAGAGGATGAAACATTACTTACAGTAAATCCTACTTCTTTTCTGCTCCTTCCACACCTTTCATCTTCATTGGTCTCCTCTGAGTAGCTGTTGTGCTGCAACCCTGCCCCTATGTCTGGAACAAGCTTCTATCTTGTCATACCACTGGTTTCTTCTCCTTTCAGGTCCCTTTTCTATTATCAGTTATTATTAAGCAATTTCTCCTACTTTAATGGGTTTTTGAAACAAACTAATTCATTTCTGCAGTTTTAAGTTTCTTTGCCACTGTCTACTCATTTCTAGAAGGGTACTGTCACCAGAAGGGATTTTAATTTCACCTGGTATTTGACATCAGCCCCCAAAAACACATGTTGAAGCTTGTAAAAAGCACTCTTTCCAAACCCTGAGATGCCCAAAGGCAGTATTTGCAACAGTGCCTGTAGAAACTCCACCTTCATAAAAATAGTGGTTTTATTTTGAACCTACTTCAAGCAGTAGTCAAACTCCAAGGGGAAACTAATTTCATTCTCCATTTTTAACATGTAATACTAGTTTGTGACTCTAAAAATTCTAATAAAACATCTCTATAATACCCTTAGGTTGAGTAAGGGTTCAGCTTTACTTCAATGATGCATTTTTTTATAGTTGACACTAAACATTGTATGTCTACATACTCCATTTCCAAGGAAGAGTGACTTGAGGGGCTGCTGCATTCAAATGTGTCTGCACTGCAGGTTGTGAGTCCTCCTCCTCTTCCTGATAATTAATTAATCTTACAGATATTTATTCTTCTAGTATTTCTGATCAGCTCCAATTCATTGTGATCATGTAGATGCATTGAATTTGTGCAGAATCAGAACACATAAAGCTTTGATGTGCTAATTTTTTATACCAGATTGTCCTGCTGGGGAGTCAGCTGAATTTGTAATTCCCTACAACTCATTTCTCCCCTGGCAACAGGTCAAAAGAGGTGATTCTAAGACCCCACCGGGCATCCAGCTCTGGGGTCTTTAGCACAAGAAACACGTGGTCCTGTTAGAGTGGGTCCAGTTCAGACCATGAAGATGCTGAGAGGGCTGGAGCACCTCTGGTATGAGGTAAGGCTGAGCAAGTTGGGATTGTTCATCCCAGAGAAGAAAAGGCTCCAGGAAGACCTTATTATGGCCTTTCTGTACTTAAAGGGGCCTGTGAGAGAGAAGGGAAGAGGTATCTTCAGAGGCCTGTTTCAGTGGGAGAAGGGATAATGGTTTTAAACCGAAAGAAGATCAATTTAGATTACATATAAGGAAGGACTTTTTTACAATGAGGGGGATAAAACACTGTCAGGGAGGTTGTTGATGCTCCATCTCTGCAAACATTCAATATCAGGTTGGATAGAGTTCAGAGCAACCTGATCTAGTTGAATATATCCCTGTTTATTGCAGGGGGTTTGGACTAAATGACCCTTAAAGGTCCTTTCCAACCCAAACTATGCTACCATTCTGTGATTTTCCTGGCTTCAGTTTTGTCTCAAAGGGGGTATTAGGCAAGATGTATAGTTACCTCAAATGATGTAGATTGCTGCTTTCCTATAGGGATCTCACATTAATAAAGCAGATAGGTCATTCCCCATCTGTCATATTTAGAGAATCAAATATCCCAACATCCTTTATACAGTTGCTGCTTTATGTACTTTGTGACCTCAAAGCCAGTGGTTAAGCATAGACACGACCCAAGTTCATTTGCCTGTCGGACGTGGCAGTAATATCAATTACAAGAGAAAGGAACCGTAAGGTTCTTTGAAAAGTCACCTAGTACAATGTTCAAGGCATGATCAACTGTATTTACCAAACTGCTCCAACTACTGTCTAACCTGTTCTTAGAGACTTTCCTTCATAGATTTTTACACTGCCCTTCCCAATCCTTAACTACTGTGATCAGTAACCTGATTGATTTTGTCTTACGAGAAGAAACATGTACATCTGGTTTATTGTTATCTTAATCCTCTCTACAATGGCCTTTATGAACCTGTTATGCCTGATGCAAGCACTTTTCTTCAGTCCAGAGCAGGCTGGAGGTGTTGCCAACACAACAAAGTCACATTTAGAACTGCTGTATCACTATAATGTGTACTAAACTGATTAAAGGCTGCGTTTTAAGAGGTGTTAGAAAGTAATTCAAGTGAAAAATGTCAGATGAGAGACTTTTTAATTGGGCTTCAGAGAAGCCTGTTTTTGACTTAGGGCTGCTTTGTTATCCCAAATAATTATTTGGAATTATATGAAGCACTGCTCATGAAATCTGCAGATGACTTCAAAACAGCCCAAGGCCACCTGGGCCCCACGTTTTAATCCACCTACACAGCAAATATCTATGCATCAAAGCCGAGATTGCTGTCTGTTCATAGGATAAAAATACAAAGCATGTTTTTGGGCTGGGTATGAGGGAGGAGGAG
The DNA here is from genome assembly GCF_029582105.1 of Oenanthe melanoleuca. Taxonomy (NCBI): domain Eukaryota; kingdom Metazoa; phylum Chordata; class Aves; order Passeriformes; family Muscicapidae; genus Oenanthe; species Oenanthe melanoleuca. Next base: position 11,155 of record NW_026612914.1, on the reverse strand, counting down.
AATGCTGTATCTTCAAAAGCAGTGAATCAGATGAGAAGGTCACAAGGGGTAAATGCATGAGTGCTGCCAGTGCAATGTGGCAGCTGCGACAGCAAATGCCGACACCAGGTGTGTGAGCACAAACACTGCCCAGTGCTAGGATGTGGCCATGGCCATTGCACGGCACAGGAACGTGACTGTTCTGGAATCACCGTGAGTGATAAAAGGTGTAACAAACTGGAAAGGCTCATTGGGAACCCGCGACAATGAGTCAGTGGAAAAGTCTGAGCTGTACCAAGGTGATAGGTAATCATCTACCCAGCAAAAGCATAGCAGAAAGGCGCTGTAATCGTCTGTGCACAGCGAGATCCCCTCGCTGGAGAAGGAAAACGCTTGGTGGTTAAAAAGTATGGCACTTTCCACGTGCTGCCTTCCTACAGATTCTTTAAATTTTTGTAAAGATAAACCCCTGAAACCCTACGTATTTCGGTGCACCGAGCAGTGCCTGGCGTGAGCCCAGTTAACTGCTGGTGCCTCAGCGCTGGTGTGGGGGTCCCGCGGGACACGCTTCCCATGGAAAAGCACCAAGGCTGCTGTCACCTGCTCCCAGGTGGGAGAATTGCCTGTGAAAAGCCTTAGAGGCTTTTCAGCCTCTAGTGCAGATAGACAGGAATACAGCCGGAAAGCTAAAGCAAAGGTAACCTATGGAGCCGATGAGGAGGCAGCGGTTGGAATCGAGGCAGAGGCGAGCAAGGACGGGATAAACCCTCTGTCAGTCAGGTGTTTAAGCAGCGGCTGTTACCGTATAGCAAAGGCACCGACAGGCCTGGACGCCGGAGCGCGGCACTGTTTGGCGAGCCCAGCCCCGACCCGGGGGCCGCAGCCCGGCACACAGCGACCCCTCCACCGGGCTCCAGAGCCCCGTCCCGGCCGCGGCGGAGCCCGGCCTCGGGCAGCGCCCGCCCCCGCTTCCTCCCCCGCCCCCGCCGCCATGTTGTGGGGCCGAGCGCCGCGGGAGGCGCAGGGGCCGCGGCCCGGCGGAGCCGCCGCTCGGGGCAGCGCAACAGGTACCGGCGGGGCGGGGGGCGCGGGCGGCAGCGCTGCGGGCTCCGCTGCCGCGAGCCGCTTTATTTTATCCCTTAGCTGAGTCTGGGATATCTTTTATATTTTTTAAATATTTTTAGTTTTTGTTTTACATTTTTTTGAGTGGGGGTGGTGTCTGGGGCTTTGGGCGGTAGCGGCGGTGGCTCCCGCTGCCGGCGGTGCCCGCGCTCCCTCAGCGCTGCGGGCGGAGAGATCGCGGTGCCCGTGCCCAGACAGCTCCGGAGGAGGGGAGCGCCCTGCCGAGGTGAGGTGACTCGGACGCGTTTATAGAGCCCGGTTCCTTGTGGTGATGGGGATTTTGTTCCGTCTGGTTAACTGTGAAAAGCCGGGGTTTGGAGGAACCGAGCTGGTTTCTGCAGTTAAAGTTTGCAAACTGTTTTGCCTGTAAATAGACTGGCTTTTTTTCGGTCTGGTCTCGACTTCTCACAGCGGCATGTCGTAATTCAGAAAATAAAATGAGGCTGAGGTACGTGATTCGGTTCCCTAAACATTAAGGTACCATTTTGAATACAGTAAATAGTTTTCAGGGCAGTTGATGCTTTGACATCTGTCACATTACTGAACCCGAAAGTAGATCGTGCTTTAAGATAGTGCCTGCGTTCTTTGGAGTTGTTCTTACCGCGATTCTCTTAAACATCAGTCGGAAATTTCCCATCTAAAACATGGGAGTGAGAAGTCTCAAGCTTCTTTGCCCTTGTGACCAGGCTGCCCGATCGTGTGCGTGGCTCTTTTGGAAAATTGGTATTTTTTGAGCTCGTTTGCTGATGGTGCTGGCCTGTGGTGGCCGCAGCTCCCACGCCGGAGTGGGCACAGGAAAACTCTGGGTGTGTGGAGCAGAACGTGGTGTGGGTAACATCGGTGGCACATAAATTGCTGCTTGGTCTCAAGAACTTTTAATCGTTCCTCTGAAATTTGCTTGTAACAACCATCTGTATCCGCTGATGCGGTGGTGACACCTCGAAGTAATGAGCGCTAGGAACTAGTTGGATAAATGGCTACCTGGGCTTCGTTCTGCCACCCAACCGGGTTCATTTTTGTTACCTTGTTTCCACTCTACCTCCCCTGTTTTGTTTGTGTGTATTTTTTTATTCTGACTCAGCTGGGAGGGGCATTCACACCACCGTACCTCTGAGTATTTTGGGAAACCCTAATTCGGACTGTGGGCTCCGTGTGATGTTCTGAAGAAAACTGCATCATGCCTGCAGACGTGGATTTAGGCTGCTCCGTGCTCTCTGTTGAACAGAATTTTTTGTTAGATTAGCCTCCTAACTCAGATGCCTAAATTAGATCAAGTGAATATGCTTATCCTTTTAATTACTATCCTGAGGGAATTGCATTTACTTTTTTCTCCTCCATCTGTACAAGATCTGGGGTACAGGACGTATTCCTGGCTGAGCTGTAGCTGTCACTGTAATAGAAACAAAGAGAATGTTCCTGTAGCAGTAACAATAACAAAATAGGGTACCTAGATCTGTTTGTGCTAATCATAAAAATAATGGGATTATCTACCAAGGATGCTGGTCAAAGCACCAAAGCTTTATGGATACTTATTGTTTTAACTGTTCTTGTAGGCAGAATGAGAGAGATCAAGGTGGAAGTGACACATAGATGATTTTGAACTGTGTTTTTGAGAAGGCTTTATTTATTGAGACTCAGGTATTACAGTGATTTGTAGCACAGCAGTACTTACAATAAAGTTTTTTACAAATATTTCTGTTATAGTCTTTAGTGTTGAAAAGTGAACTAATTTCATGCCATAGGAAAGTAGCAGCTATGAAAAATGAAGCTAAGTCTGTGGATGATAGTATTTCTTCATTGAGCTGATTGTCAGGAGGTGGTGAGGAAAATGAGGCAGCATTTGGAAAGTGAAAGGTGATGTGCATGCTTTGCTTGGGATGTTATCAGAAACCTTTACAGCCTTTGAAAATAGCATCTGTCAAGAAAATGCTGTGGGATTAGTTCCTGAAAGGCAGTGTTGTCCAGATTAGTTCCTGTCACAAATTGAGACAGATGTCTCTAGTCTGAGAGATAATTTACTTACAAACTTTTAACTAACAGGTTGTCTGCTTTTGCCTCAAAAGGTTTAATTTGATCAGCATGCAAAATGTGTGAAAAAAGCATTTAATGAGATTTTTCTTTTAAAGGCCAGAGCTGTTCTCTTTGTCTTTTTAAAAACTGGTTCAAAAATTGGACATCTTTGTTTGTTATGTTAATTTCTGGCCTATTTTCACTTGAAAGGAAATATCTCAGTTTTTTAAAACGCTTTTAACTGCTTCCATTTGTTTTTATATACCTTAAATGTGGTTACAGAACAATATTTGTTTTGAAAGGACTTCTGGAGATCATCTGGTCCAACCCTGAAAAGAATGGCCTGCTTAGGTCTGGTCACTCAGAGCCATGTCTGGTTGTGTTGGGATTATCTCTGGGGGTGGAGATCCCAAAAACTCACTGGACAGCCCTCTCTAGTTTGGTATCCACTCTAGTTCAAAGTCCCGTCCCCTTGCCCAAGCTGCCAGTGAAGACATTGAACAATTCTGGCCATGATATCAGCTCCATCATTAGTTCCAACCAGATGGATTTGGAACTACTGACCACAGCCCTCTGAGTCTGCTGGTCAGGCAGGTTTTCCACCCATTTAACAGCCAGCTTTTTCAAACTATCTTCCACCAGTCTGGCTGTGGGATATAGTGAGGATACCAGTAAGGATACTGTGGGAGACCTTGTTAAAAGCCTTCCCCAACACAATGTCAAAACAAGCTGCTGTGCCTTTGTTCACAGGGCCAATCATCTCAAAGATGAGATGTGTCAGGTTTGTCTTCAATAGCCACGGGCTATTCCCCATCACTTTTTTTTTTCTTCTTCAAGTAGGTGGATCCCAAGAGGATTTGCTCCATAATCTTTCTAGGGACTGAACTAAGACTTAGCAACCTTTGGTTTTTCTTTTTCAAGGAAAATGGAAAGTCAGACCAGCCACCAAGATCCCCCAAAAATAACAGAGTTTGGTCTTACAGTGACATTAGCCAGTGCTCCAGGCAGCACTGGGGCTCTGGTTTGTTCCATATATATGTGTGAAAACACTCTACTTACTTGTTTTCAAGTTATTTTGACTTTCAAAATAACTCATTGTTTTCAGTTCAGTGCAATGTTCAATCTCTTGGTAAAGGATATTAGATGATGGATCCTGCCATGTTTTTAAGTATTGGGGTGAAGCTTGATGTAGACAGTCCTGTGAAAATCATAACAGTAGTTGGCTGACAGAGTTTGGGGTGTTGCTTGGATTGGAAGGTTCATTTTATGTGACTGAATGATTTAGGAAGTCAGTAACCCTTCTTAAGCTTTTTTTGTCTTAAGTGATGATTGGTGATTATAAAGATAACAAAGATAAAGTTGTGCTAATTGGTGAGTTTTCTGTATTTTGTGACTGATCTATTTCAAGCACTATCACTTGTCAGTAAAACACTTAACACAAAGTGTACTTTGAGGTTCAGAGTGAAATAGAGTAGTTACTGTATTCCTCTTACCTTTAAAATCATACTGTCACTCTTTAACTTCACCTTTTAAAACTGCATTTTTCTCGTGTGCCCTGGTTGGTGATAGATGACACATCAGACTATTTTGAAGGGAAACACTCATGTTATAGTGCCTGGTTGGATTTCTGGAAGGCCTAAGCAGCTGTTTTAAGTGATCCTAAAATTTTCCAATGCTTAGTTGCAAATATTGCAGGTAGCTGAATTCCCTCTGGTATTGTATGTCTGAGTCCTGATCAATATAGAACTGGGAGATTCGTGTCTATGGGTAAGTTCAAGTTCCTTCCAGTGACAGACCAATGTAAGCCAAAATTTTAAGCTAGCTGTGAGTAGTGAAGCCTGGTTTTCTGTGGCATTGGCTGTCTGAGTTTGATCAGATGTGAGCCTGTGATGAATTTTTTCTTGTGGTCAGTATATTTAGAGTGCCTTTTACCCATGTGGATCCTCTGGTGTCTAATATAGGTACTCAAACATACAGCAGTCTTTCTCTTCCTTGAGGGCACTAAATTTGGTTGTGCCTTCTCTGTCTGGTTGCCTGCTTTTTATGAATATTATATTCAGTTAAGATCCTTCTGTTAAGCTTGGTTCATGTTGGGTGATGGGTTTCATCCTTTGATGAGTAGTTAACTACTCATGTCTCATACTCTGAGAAAGGCAAGCTAAGAATTCAGGCGTCCTGGTTGCTTGGTTACTATAATGCTACTGCTTTCATTAATTCACTTGTGTATCAGGATGGTGTTTTTTGTTTGGTTTTTTTATTCTCAAATTTATTTAAGGATAGATCTTCAGAAAATAAATAGGAGACTTAATTTCATGAGGACTTCTTTGTTCTTCCTACTTCTACATATACATTGTTTTATTGCCCTTTGCAAGATGATACAGGGACTGCAGTAACTAGTTTTTCTGGTACTGTTGTGCCATTAGCACCAAATGTTGTAAAGGTGAGGATTAGGTCACTTAAAAATTATAAAATAAAAATAGAGCTGGTGAAATGTCATTTTTTTCAGATTGAGAATATTTATAACCATGTCAGTATAGGAACAGCGCCTGGCCAGGTTGGTTACTTGGATCCTAGAATTAAAAGAATGGATCAAACATTAATATATAGGTGAGAACAATGTTGTGTAACTCTTATTTTCAGAGCAACACATGAAATTCAAATGATGTAACATGATTACAGTAGCAGCACAAAGCATTGGAATTACCTAATAGAGGACAAGTACCTGAGAACTATTTTTAAACATTTTGGCAGTTACAGCTAGTTGAAAAGGAGTGGTTGATCCAGAAAAGTCACAGCTTCTTTGGAACAGCGATTCTGAGAGCAGCCAGTTTGACTTGAGACACTTTGATATGGGATATTGTTGCTTCAGAAGTAGCAGGTAATTCTGAGCTGGCTCTACTAGTGAAAATGTTCGAGGCTGATGCAAGTGGAGCTTATGAAATGCTGTGGCATCAGTCATGAGCAGTGTCTGCAGTTAGTGATTCAACAGCATACACATTAAGTAAGGGAAGAACAGGAAATGGGAGTTAACTCTTCTTTGTTTCTAAAAATATGACAATTGGAATGTGAAAAAAAATTACCTATTATGGCTATACTAATAAATATATTAAAAAAATCAGAGCACATTTAAATAATGCTTTAGTCTTATTTTTCAAAGGTCTAGAATTTTACTAATAAAAAGCTAAAACTTTCTAGCTTTTTCCACTACACTCTTATGATTTTAAGGCAGGAATGCATCTTTCTAACTGAGATACTTTTGCCCCTCGAGATTTTACATGATATTGTGATGTTGGTCTAACATGGGTGATAATTGATTCCCTAGATCATGAAATTCAATTTGGTGGTCAAAATATTATTACTGTATGCTCTAGAGCTCTGTGCTAAATGTTTAAGAGACCACATTTCAACTGGATGATTTGAAGGACTGTTCTTGATAATGTAAGTGGGGATGCAACTTGTGGATGCCAGTGGGGTCATTCAAAGCAGGAGTCTTCAGCTGGGGCTGAGGTGTTGTGTGCTGCCTGTGTCCTGGGTCCAGCTCAGAACCAGCTGGGTGGGATCTCCATTACACCCACACTTTTCTGTGACACTTTGGGGAATGCATTTTTACCCATCCATTATCCAACTGAAATACTCGTACCTAGTTATTTTTTCCTGTTTTGACTGCCATATGCTAATCTTTGCTTCTTCTCCCACAAGGTTTCCCTGTTTTTTGATTCATCAGAGATAAAATACCATTTCTGTGCTTTCAAGGCTTCTTGTGGCCTTTCTTCTCTTTGCTTGTCATCTCATTCAATTTTGAGAAGTTAAGCCTGAAGCGGTTTTGTGCACCTGTCCAGTTTGAAAGCAGATACCTAAATTGTAAATCCAGTCTCACTGAATGTTTTACTTTCATTGGTTTTACAGATAGTCCAAGATTGTTCTCTGCTGAGCACAGAAGAGGGCTCACGTATCTTTTCTTCTATGCTTTGCTATAGCAGCACATTAGATGTTCTGAATATTTTGCACTGTTATCTGTGTCTGAAAGCTGAGCAGCAAGTTAAGTAGCATCTCTTCTGTCATAAGAAGAAAATAACCTTAAGAATTCTTCTGTTAGTTTTTTTTCCTCTCTGTTAGCATTTTGCTTGTGCTTCTGCTGGATGGACAGGAGTGGGCTCAGAATTTTTCTCTAAGGTGGCAAGATTTTAAATGAATAAGCTTAAAAGTAACATGCTTTCATGTTTCCAGTTATGGCTGAAGTAAGAAAACAATGAAAAGAAGACAACTCATCAAATACTTACCTCTTGCCCAAATCCACATTGGCATAAATTAAGAGTTACAGTGTGAAAGTGGCGAACTGCAGGTTTCAGGGTGTTTGGACCTCACCAAACAGCATTTAAGGGTGCTAGCACAAGGCTTGCAAATGATTAGATGTGAGAATTGATGTGTTTTAAAACAGAATCTAAAAAAAAAAAGGCATATGGAGTGGGGAGTCATGTGAATTAGAAAGTAGGAAGCAAAAAAAAAAACCAGCCCAGGAGTATTTTAAGTTACCACCCCTTGAGGAGCAATCGTATCTCACTCAGCTCTCTGGAAAGGTTATATATGCAGCTTGGAGTTGCTTCTCAAAGGTAGAAGCTCAGAGCCTTAAATAGAAAAATCTTATAAATAGTCTACCCTCTGCTTCTTGGTTTTTGGGTTTTGTTGGTTTTGTTTTTTTTTTTTCATTTCCTTTTTAAGCAAAGCAAGCAGAGGTGGTGATGTCTGTCTGTCTGGGATCAGGTGAGGGAATGTATTCTCCTAGGGCGTGACAGAGCTGGGTTCAATTCCCATATTTTCCTGAGGAAGTTTCTGTCTCCTGGGAGTAGGGCCAGGGAATTAAATAGTGAACTTCCTGAGGTGGGATTCCCATTCTCTCCCTCAGAATAATTTCTTCCTTGCAAAGAAGATTTGAAGATGGAAGGGCATGGACAGACAGAGAGGGATCTGTGGATCTCTGCCTTAATGTGGAGAATTAAAAATAAAATGAAACCTTCTCCTAGGAAGGAGGAAGGAAAGATCAATTTTAATCTCCAGAAACAGAGGAGAGGGCTGAGCTGTGTCTTGGTACTTTGAATGGGTGCTTTCACAGCTGAGCAGCTGTGTAAGAAACAGAGTGAGTCCAGCAAGAGTGACCACACAATTCTGTTTTTTGAACAGAAAGAGAGATCCTTGTATTTTGGATGGTCAGTATGTTCAGAAAACCTAGGCAAGGTGGGCAGAAGGGTATTTGTCAGAAAAATACTTTTTGTGCTCTTTCTGGTTCACAGAATCACTAATTTGGAGGAGACCTTCAAGATCATTGAGTCCAACCCATGCCCTAAGACCTCAACTAAACCATGGCACTGAGTGCCACATCCAGTCTTTTGTTAACCACATCCAGGGATGGTGACTCCATCACCTCACTGTCAGACCATTCCAGTACTTCATTATTCTTTCAGTGAAAAACTTTTTCCTCATATCCAACCTATATTTCCCTTGGTGTAACTTGAGACTGTGTCCTCTTGTTCTGTCAGTTGCTGCCTGGTGAAAGAGACCAATCCTCACCTGACCACAGCCACCTTTCAGGGAGCTGTAGAGAGTGGTAAGGTCACCCCTGAGTCTCCTTTTCTTCAGACTGAACAGTCCCAGCTCACAGGGTTTGTGTTCCAGCCCCTCACCAGCCTCATTGCCTCCTCTAGACATGCTCATATTGGGTAGGAAGTTTCTCTTTCACAACGAGCAAGGAAGGGGCTCCATACCTTAAGAAATAAGGTATGAATGTTTAATGCTTTTTTTTTTTATATCAGAATATTAACTAAGGCTCTCAGTACTGTTATCTACAGTAGCAGGGGGAGCAGGAAGAGCCAGCAATGTGCTACCCGCAGTCAACTCCTCCGTTTTGTCACTGATGTCATTCATCTGTTATCAGAGTGGGTGGACTTTGTAAGCTGGCCACAGTGCATTTTGAAAAGGCCATGTGGCTTTGTATAACTGTACTGTATAAAGGAGATAAATGCTTGGCCTGCCACAATTTTGAGATGTTTTTCTTTTTTTTTTTTTTTTTTGGTCAGTAAACTCTTATACCAATATGTCTTGAACAAAGAGAAGTTCTGGTCTGTGCTGCTTTATAATGCCTTACTAATGCTTCTTATTCTCTCATGTTTAAGAGAGTACTCAAAAAAGCAGGAAACAACTACATGGGCTATTACAGGGTCACTGCTTTGCAAATATGAGTTGTCTTTGTGTTGTCCAGATCTAAAGGTGTTGCAAAGAGTAAATCAGGTAACTAGTGCTGCAGTCTCTGTCCTTGTCAATTGGCTCTTGCAGTGAAATTCTGCAATATATCTTCCTCCTTCCAAGGAGAAAAGGAAAAGAGTAATAGTGTAACCACACATGCTGCTTTCATGGTATTTGCTTTCTTCCAGACAGAGCCTGGTGCACCAGACCTTCATTCCTACTAAAACTATGTGACTGTGGTTTTTCTGAGAAATGTTCTGAAAAAAATTGATTCAAGTATAAATATTAAAAAAGATTGTGGTAAGGCTGCCCTTCAAAAAATGGCAATATGCCTATTATAGGGAAAACAAAAAGCTTTTTTCCCTTCTGCTGCATTCTGCCCAGCTCTAATGTTTTCTAATGCTTTCAGCATGGTCCTGATGTGCCCCCTGCTTCTTGCAATCTCTTAATTTCTTTTCTCCACTTGTATCAACTATAACAAACAGTGAGTGGGGGAACAGAAGTTGCAGTCTGGCAGGTCAGTTTGTGAAAACAATTAGTGCTTTAGAGATTGGGGCTAGTCAGATGGCTTGTTTACAAGAACTTGCTGTTCTGCTGTTTAAATGGAAGATCCAAGTTTTCCTGTTTTCACCCTAAATGGCAGCAGGACTTAATGTCATCTACAGTGTTCATAAGGATGTTTGATCCTGTTGTTACACTGTGGATTTCGTGCTGTCTGCCACAGTTTATTACAACTGATGACTGAGTTCACCAAGCACATCTTTTGGAGCATTTTGCAGAAACAATTTTCTGTGAGATGCTCTGGTGGTGATGGCCATGATTTCATCCATATAATCTCTTTGGGACACTGGTTATAGTATTTTCTTGATTTTTATTGTCTTTCTTCAGTGATCATTTCTATGTGGCATTGTGTAATACATTGTGTAAAAAAGGTCCTTGGAAATTTTCAGCTTTCACCTCCATTAATGATTAAAAGTTATCAGAATCATTCTAAAGAAGTGTAAGTTTGTTTTAAAGTGAGAATATTTTGCTGAGATTCCCCTTGGTAAATAAGTGGTTCACACTTGTGTCCTAAAGGCTTAAGGTGCTTTTGCACTTTTGTAGTATTTATAGATGATGATTGCAGCAACTTTATTTGCCATTTGTGAAAATAAGCTGCTTTTAGCTTTGATATATGCATAATCTCCAAGCCTTTGGGATGTGCTGAAGAAATGCAGAAGACAGAATACTTGTTGAGGCAAGCTCCATTCTTTGGGAAGGATTGTTTTCACAGAGTTTCAAAAAATGTGTGATTTAGATTTCAATAGTTTAGTACTTCAATAGTTTTTCAATAGATTGCAAGTTTACTGGACTGTTTCCTCCTTCTTTAAAAAAAAAATGAGGGGAAATTATAGTGCAGCAATACTTTTATTCTTCCTTTTTTTACTTCTTGGTACAATTGAGAATTGGTCACTGGAGAAGTATCTGTGTTTGGTGTAGTCCTGGTGTCTGAATGATATGGATCTGTGCAAAGGGATAAGAATGTGTTCCCAGTGTTGGTGAGATACAAAATCCTGTAAAAGTTCCATTTATGATTTTTAATTGCTTCTGTAAGGTCATGGTTTTCTCTGTTTGTAAAGATTACTGTAGTAGGATTTTGTTACTTCAAGTTTAGAATTTATTTAAAATATGACAGGGTCTGCATATAGACATAATAGTGAGGCAACAGAGCTAAATCATTATTTAATCACATCACACTGCTGTAATGTACTCTCAGTACAGACTTGTTGAGCAATTCCTTCTTGTGTTTGGACCTTGGGTATTGGTT
>NW_026612913.1:0-25000 GCF_029582105.1 Oenanthe melanoleuca | reverse complement strand
TCTCTGTGCAGCATCAATGGGATGCAAGACCTGCAGGCCACACATATCACACACGTCCCCATGGATATACACGCAATTTTCTCCATAACGACATTCTCCTAATGCAGCATAGGGGCACAGCTCCTTCTTCATCTCCACATCTGCCTGCTGCTTCTCATATTCTTCCTCAATCACCATTTCCTGCAAGGGTGCTTCAGCACAGAAAGGAGCAGCTGGGAACAGAATTAACAACAGTAAGCAGCACATTCAGATTTTGAGCGCTGGCAGTAAGAACACTCAGGGCTACCCAAACAGAATAATAGAAACAACCTAGGTTCATTTCAGTTCAGGTTCAAACACCCTCAACCTGAACTAAATTATTTTCCTCATTTCATTAATTTCAAAACCATTTTCTTCATCCTTCAACCTAGACAAGATTAAAGCTATCAAAATTTCAGTGGTCATTGAAGATCCATTTACAAGCTAAGTCCACCTAGAAAAATCGCACTAGTCCTCAGCAACTTAAACACATTGTTGGTACAGACTGATTCAGCAAGACTAAATAAGGCTACAAATTTGTAGAGTATGCACTGTATACACTGCTTTTAGAATCAATTTCACTTTGGCTAAAGTTAACAGGTTTTCTCCCAGTAATTACACAGCTGAATTAATAAAGGTGTATCCAACATAACAAAATGCTAGTATGGCAATTCCATGTTAGCAATTCCTTATGTGGTGGCTAATTAGTAAACTGTTCTTTAACTTGGACAAATGTTCATTTCTGGATTCCCATGCTTCTTCAGGACTGATAGAAAAGTGGTATCCATATCTCTCAAACTAACTCTATTCTATATATTTGCCAAAAAGCCTGTCCTGAACAGATATGTAGTCAATTAGCCAGACACACCGACCTAGGAAACCAAAATTCAGGCTATTATCACTGCATTCTAAGCTAGCTATCAGTTTTGCAAAATCCTAAATAAAATTCCCTTACCTAATTCTAAACTGAACTGAAATCTGTATCTTCTCTTCCCCCCTTAGACAGCTACTGCTGAACACTTCTCCCTGTACCTCAAACACGTCTGCCTCACAAGTCAGCCTTTTGAGATTGTTACATAAGTAGGATGATGGCTGAATTAGAAGACAAAAGCAGTCAGTGAGAAACTGAAGATGTAATAAACATAAGGCATTACTATATTCAGAATAAACACCAAAAAGAACAGCAGCTGAAGTTTATTTACATAACCAGGAGCTGTTACAAGAGTTACAAGTCATGTACGCTATAAGAAAGTGTAACTTCTAGAAGCTGTTGAAGCTCTAGATTTGGAGAAGCAAGCCAAAACTACAAAAGGCACACTTGGATCAATTAAAGTGAAGTACAGATTCCTTCTCTAAATTAATCAGAGGCTTGCACAGTTTTCATCCCCATGAAGCAAAGACATAACATCTTAGAACAGAGAAAGAGAAAATTCAGGTCCCTGCAACTTAAGTTTTGAGGAACAAGCAAATATTGAAGATTAGTGTAGAAAAATATTAGCTCTCAAGATAAGAGCAAGTCTGCTTCTTGAAACAACTCTGACCGTAGTGGTCACTCAGTGATCCTGGAGCAGTCTGTTTGTTAGAAACATACTTTTCAAAGCGAGTAACTCAGTAACAAATCACCTGGCAACCTGCTCATTTTCAGCCAGAGATTCCTGAAGTATGTTCATTAGTTCCTCTTCCCCATGAGTTTTAGTGAACTAATAGCAAGTGACAAGAAACCATGTTCCAGGCTCTACATTCTCTCCTGAGTATCTCAGCATAACATGAAAGTAAGTACTTAGTTACTGAAATCCCACTTGCCCTCCCATTTGAAATCCAGTGTCTCCACTTCCATAACAAATAACCAAAATCACAACAACCATTCAGTTCCTAGTCCCTCAAACATTGCATCTGCCAGTGTTTGCTTGAGTTCATGTTGTCACAGAATTTTTTACCTAGTTGAGGGCCATGAAGATGGTTGGAGGGATGGAACACCTCCCCTATGAGGAAAGGCTCAGACAGTGGGGGTTGTTCAGCCTGGAGAAGAGAAGGCTCTGGGGTGACCTTACTGCAGCCTTCCAGGACCTGGAGGGGGCCTACAAAAAAGATGAAGAGAGACTTTTTACAAAGGCATGTAGTAAAAGACAAGAGATAACAATTTCAAACCAAAATTCAACTTGAAAGAGGGTGGGTTTAGATTAGATATTCACAAGTAACTTTTACTGTGAGGCTAGAACAGCATGCATGTCTTCTGTATATACTGCATTGCAGCAGCTACAGTTTTACTTCCTCTTTGAAAAGACAATTAGAAAAATTCAGAAGACTTCACTGCCTCAGCAGCTACAAATCAAACATCCCTCAGAGTAACATTTGTTCTCTATGTTTGCTGTTTTCCAAATCTCTGCTCACCAGTAGGTGGACTCAATCCCCACCTTCTCACTACCCATTTCCCAGTCAAATGGGTTAAATTCATACTAGTGGAAAAACTGGTTTGTTGTGTTTGATCCACACACCACCTGCTTGAACTTTAGGACACACTTTGTAGCATTAAACACATTAATCTTTCAGTAACAGGAAACAGACACCCAATTTAGTGTCGCTTGTATTTCTGCCTTTCTACTCTTCCTCGAATACTGCAGAACAAATAGGGAAATGTGGCACATTTGTACAACCAACAAGTGAATACCTGAAAAATCATCACTATTTTCTATGCTAGGTCTTGAAGTTACCTTCAAGATACCAGGTTAATCTCAAATCAGAGAATTGTGGTAAAAGGTGAGTATTATAGTCCCAGCTATGCAGTTAAACTGCCAGCCTTGAATCTTTATCATTTTAAGACGATTTTAAACACACAGGGTTCTAGATAACCTTGAGAAATAGGTTTCATTTTGAAGTTCCCAATTATCCGTACACTTCTCCAGCAATTTGACAAGAATAATCTGCTTTAAGGCATACACTACAGAACACACTGCATACATTTTTACTTCTGTAGCTTAATAAAGACAGTTGCTTCAGAAGAGCAAAGTTTTTTTTAAGTCACCATGGGAACTAACATCATGTAGCACTGTTTAGAAGAGAAACAGAGGAGTATGTTTGTACATTAAAATACATCAAGTTTCAAAGGCTATAAAACAGGGATTTGCAAAAGACTCACAGAAGAGAACTCTAACTTAATCTGGCACAAGTTTGCATGAAAAGTAAGCTGAACCCCTAGGAAAAAAAATGCTGTAGTAAAACTAAGTTAACAGTGTAATGACTCATCAGGAAAAGCACCAGCTCTTCTGTAAGGACTGTGTGTATTTAAAAGATCTCTGGCTGTTCAAACCAGCAATGAGTTGATTCCAATGGAGGGCCAACCAGTCATTAATGGGGCTGATGCCCAAGAAAAGAGACTGACTTCTCAGATGTGCAAATGACAAGAGACAGAAGGCAAGCTGAGGCAGTGAAAAATCCAATTACATACTAGGGAAGAGGCTCTCTTTGTGAAAGAAGTCAAACACCACAAAGGATACCAGAGGTTATGGCCCTTTGAACATCTCTGAGGAAAGGGATTCAACTAAACAAAGCCCTTGGCAACCTTTAAGCAGGAAATGAACTAGATGAAATCCAAAGATTCCTTCCAATCTAAATATTATATTCTGATTAAAGTATTTTTAAAAATCCTTTGTCTCAACAAGCACAGAAGCTGTATCTTTCATGACAGTAAGGTGGCATATGAACATGCAGTAGTTAAGTTTTCACTCCTTTGGGATACACTGAAGTCACAGATCTATTACACAATTCCATAATCAGACTTCTCTACACTAGCAAACTGTTTGTGTCACTTGATCATTCCTCTTCACCCTCCTCCAGCTGGATGGCAGGAGGCTCCAAGCAGCACCCTCTAACACTGAGAAGGTTCTTTTCCCAAATCTGAGAAGTGCTGTGGAGATGATGCAGTATAATCTGAGCACTCTATGACTTCTTCAAACTCTTCTGGATGCAAGGTGTCCATTTTGAATTCAAACATTTATTTAAGTATTCCTAGCCTCCTCATGCCTTAGAGAGATAAATACTAGAAATTATGTTAAAGTGAACACCTTTAGCCTACTTTTCACTTCAATTTGAAGACTGTTATATTTTGGCAGGAAAAAGTGATGACAAGAATGCTACTCAAATAGTCTGGTCCTATATGATAAGCTCCTTCAGTCTCATTCTCATAGTGAGCTGTTCCAGTATTAGAAAGTTGAGTTCTAGAAAGCTAACTGGAATAAATCATCATCACCCTCTGGCTATGGGATTCACAAAAGTAAGCATTATACTTCAATTCCTTCTACAGGAATCCGTATCTCCACTGAAAAACCTTTGAAAGACTGCAAAACCACCCCAAACTAAATCAACCAACCTAAAACACAAAGGCAGCAGATTATCTCTCCAAAAGTAGCAATATTAATTTTATCAACAGTTATTTCCTATGCCATCCCATATGCAAACTAAACTTCAAAGGAGATTCTCAAGCCATTCAGAAACAGAAAGAGAAAGCCAGTCATGTAGAGACTGACTTGAAATATACCTGGTTTCAAAATGAAACAGTCAGACTACTCATGTTGAAATACTCAAGCTCACTTGAACTGATCAATAAATATGAACAGCTGTACTCCAAAGCATTAAATAAATGCACTACAGAGAAACTGTTGAGTGATGGAAATTCACTGTTATGGAAATTGCCATGATCAGCTTACCACGTCCACAGTATGGCTGCCCAGGGACAAACTCCACTGCATTCACCCAGTCTTCATCCCCCACTCCTGCTGCTGCCAGATCTGTATTTTCATCTTCTATCTCAGCAATAAATTCTTCAACTGTTTCAGGGAGCGATGCAAACTCTGAGGACACTGATGGGTAGATTTCTGCCTCTGGATTCACATCAGTCACTTCTTCCTGTATTAGTGGCTTGGTATGTTCATATCTAAAAAGTTAAAAACGCATCATGTCAACTTTCCATAAAAAAAATACCTCCAGAAATCAGCCCCATGTATTGAAAATAAACTAATGAAGATGTGAACTTGCTATTTGGAAAGAGGACGCAGAAATGGCTAGGAAGAGAAAGTTACTGATGACCCTTTATAGAGAAATGCTTGCACTTCTGCAATCTGTCAGCATTGCTCAAGAAAACATAAGGTATTCTGAGATTTTGGAGAAAAAAAAAAAGAGCACAATTCTTATTCAACTTACACAGAACAATCTTCAAAAGTGTCCCAAACTGGTCAGTTATCTATTACACATGTGTAGTATTGCTGAATGAGAAAAATGAGCTCCTTCAGCTTTATCAAGAGAAGACTAAGGACAGACACTGCTGTCTCCAACTACCTCACAGGGAAGATCAGCCAGAGTCTTCTAACAGGTGCAGTGATAGAATGACAGTCAGTAGACACCAGTCCAAAATGGGAAGTTAGTTATAAATACTAGGAAAAAAACTGCTGGAAGGGCAGTTAAACACTAGAATGGGTGCACAATCTTCATGCTTGCAGACTGTCAAAACTTGATTGGACATTGGAACGTCTTAGGCAACGTGGCCTCAGCTGACACAGATTCAGAGATCCCCACCAACATAAATGATTCTTTTCCTGTGTCTAAGCATCTTGCCTCATGCAGATTTACAATGAATCTGGGTACTTATTTCCAATGCCTCTTTCAGCTCATTGTGGAAAATGGTAATCAGAACTCTTTGAGTCCTACCACCCACAATAAACAGAAAGGCACCATTTCCCTCAAAAATCTGTGTTCAGCAACTAGGAGACTGCATGGGGAAAACAAATGACAAATACACCATTACAATCTTAGATATTTGCTGACTAATTTGGAGGACAACAGGAGGGAATTTTTTGAGATCATACAGAAATTTGAAGTGACTATGATTCATTTAGCTTGTGTCAAGTTAAAACCAAGTGTCACAGTTCTTGCATATTAAAGAGGTGCTCCTAATCAAATATCAGCTTGGAAATCCTAATCCTATGAAGCACAAATTCAAAAATTCAAGCCTTCAGATCTCTACATCTGTGACCTCCAAAGGTGTGCATCATACGAGGTGCCCAAGGCAACCCAATGGGGTGCAGGAAGGAAATACAAGAACTTAGTGGCTTTTTCCCCTTAAAAAATACAATAAATTACTATTACTATGAAGATACATGTTAATGGAAGTGTCCTCACAGTCCATACAGCTCATGTGTGGTACATGAAGGAGGAGGTGTTCTACCACCCAGTGGGTTGACAGTAGCACCTCCTGTCTGCTCACTTCCAGCATATTGTGACATACTGCAATGAATCAACAGATTATCTGATCTTGCTTTACCTAAAGCAACCCTGACAAAGCGAACAAGTGGCCTGAAAAGATGCCTCCAACTGTGGGCTGACAACAACACTGATAATGTGAGCAAAAGCCAACAAGAGAAGTCAGAGCTAACACTTGTACTCCTACTATGAGCTACTATCAGCCACACTACAAAGTAAAACAAGGCAACCTAATCGGCTCTTGAACTCAGGGGGAGGGGAACCACAGAAGAGATCAAGACTACCAGGAAGGCAATCTGAAATATGGATTTATATTCACTATTACTAATGAAGAATAGTGCCCTCAGTGTATACTGTACCTTGAAATATAAGCTACTGAAAAGATGAAGCCATCTCACTGAAAACCAAAACACCCAGAACACAGACAAACCTCCACAAGTTTTTCCAAGATGTTTCAAGTCATGTGCTACTCAATCCAGTACTTTGTAGAACTTCACAATAAGGATTTAGAAATCCTGAGGCTTGTTACGTAACAAGGCAAGACAAAAAGCCATATGGACCACTTTTCCTTCCTATTGTGGTAAAAATGACTGAAACAACTCATGGAAAACAATATGGTGACAAAGTAAAAGGCATTGCTTTGTCAGCAAATACTGTTGGGAAATGCATAGAAAACACTGCTAGAGATTTGCAGAAACAAGCAGTAGAAAAATTTTGCGGTGTGGGAAGTTTGCTGTATGGCAAAAGGAAAAGTACAGATGTTTTTCACATGTCTCAGCTTATGGTACTTGCTAGATTCTGTTTCAATAATAAACTGCTTTTCGTGAGACACCAAAGAAAAGATGTATCAGTAGAGAAACATTCTCAACAAATTATTTCTTTAACAAAGACAAAAAGATTCACTGGAGGAGATATCTTCTCAATAGGAGACAATTACTTTAATTTTTAAAATATGCTTTATGGAAAAACTGTGCAAGTAAAACCACTGAAGCAGCAGCTGCTCTGACCACAATAAGAGATTCCAGGGTAATATTACAGGGATAGCACCCCACCAGAAATTCATCACTGCATCATTCATAGGCAAGATGTTGTAGCCAAGATGGATCCAGAAGCACCCAAGTGACACTAGAGAATGTCATCAATATAGATCTTTAAATAGTCAAATATTTAGCATGATTATGAGGTGGAGAGCCACCATGAAAATCTTCTGTACCACACAGGTATTTGCTGATTACCTCATGGTAAAGGACTGAAAATGTTTATTTCATCAAGACAAGTGCAACAAATTTGCTGCCCTTTTCTGTCATGACATGTCAGTGCCAGCAAGATGAGCTGAACAGAAAAAAAACAAAACCAAACCCAAACCAACAAAACCCAACCACATTCAAACTGTCCTTCCAAGATAAAGTCATTCTATGAACAGATAACTGCTTTTTGAAGGACATTTGTGGTATGGAGATAACACTTTGAAAATGAAGCATTCCCAACATTATGAGATTTTATTGCCAAAAACTACCCACATGTGTCAACTACAAAATAACCTTTCAGATCTTGTACACTTAAAAAATTTGGTAAGTGATTTCTATAAAATGTTCAAAAATCTTTCAAATTCAGAATTCCAGTGTATTTTGGATCCATTTGCTAAAAATCTAAAAGTGCAACACCTTCCAGTTCATCTGCACTAACAGCTGATTGACATCAGGGAAGGTGGAAACTCATTGGCTAAATTTATCACACATCAGTACATGCAGCCAACAATACCCTTCCTTTTGGATCTGCATATCTTTGTTTAAGATCTTTTTCCTCTACAATCGCCATTAAAACCAAGGACTGAAATAAGCTGAACTTAGAATGAGACCTTCAAAAAACTGCATAACAAAATGTTACACTGAGATTTTAAATAACAAGAAAGCCCATTGAATCAACATTACTGTCAGTAAAAAAATATTATTACTAATAAGGCTTTTAGTGACAGTAAAAACTGCTTTGGACTGTTTATAAAATAGTTATTAAACATTTTCCATTTCACCTTTAACACACCCTTTTTCAAATTCTGGTTTTGTGTTATATTATATAATGCACATAACATTAGTATAGTGGGAGATGTAGATATACAAACTATAAATAAATGTGTATGTTGATGGGAGCTCAAAAATATTGAACTGAATGGTGCATGATCCAAAGCTGGAAGACCACTGATCTACACGATCAAAAAAACAACACTGGCAGACAGAAGACTACAGAGAGGTTTTCTTTGTTATCTTTCTTACATATAGTAACCCTTTATCAAACATGAAAGCAAAGCTAACTATGAGCTACCATATAAAATCATTAATGTTTAATCACAAATTACAGCTGCAGTAAGACAATGTTAAAACTTCTGCTAAGTTTTAATAAAATTAACGATGAAACATTCCTAAGCCCTTGTAAAGCTTTGCACCACTAGGAAAGTATCTGTTTTTCTTCTTCATAATTTCTTTTTTATTATAATTTCAAGGGTATAGATCAATTAATAGTATGTTTTCATAAAGTAAAGCTATTTTGTACAGGCAAAACTTAGAACTTATATGACAAACTCCAGTTACTTTTCCAAAATGGTAGTTCCAGTGTCAGAGCAGCAATTCCTCAAGAGACATCATGAAGGAAAAGAGTTCTTACCTTTTCAGGCTTTTATGATCACTTAAATAATGATCATAACTCAGTTTCATCCATTCAGTTAGTCTGAATGTAGTCTCAGATTTCAATTCATCTACTCATGTTATTAATAAAAAATAAGAAAACTCCCTCTGCTGACAACTATGACTTCTATGAAAACCAGTTACCACCTTGCCTTTGGTCATTTATCTGTATAGCAAACACTGGTATTAAGCAAGACAAGAGAGTCAGTGCAAAGCTATTTCTACAAATATCTGAAGTTGCAAGGGAAAAGGAAAGCACCAAGATGTGCTGAGCTCTGTACTCAGGGATTCAGAGAGAGGGGACTCCTGCAGGATGGCCAGGGACATTTCTTTACCTGCAGTGATCTCCATAAGCACAGCATCCTCGCTGGTAATACCTGCACACCATGGTGGACTGACTGCTGGAGAGGTCGTGGGAGTAGCGGCAGTTGTCTCCCTCCTTGCAGACTCCATGCATGAAGTATCTGCAAGAGAACACAATGGTGAGTTGAGGAGAGCACTGAAGCTCCAGAAGTATTTGGATGATCTTGTTGTTCTGTAAATCAAGGTATGCTGCATTAAGAACAGCACTGAAGACCCTGCCCCAGTACAACCACAAAAACAAACTCAAAGATGAAACCTCAGCTACCCCAGTGAACTGTGCACACATTTAGGAACTTGCTCTCACAAAAGCCTGGGAAAAATAAACCAAATTTGTAAAAGCAAAGTTATCCTGGGCTGTGACACTAAGAGGAAAGAGTCTTGGACCAAGTAGATTGGCACTAAGTTTTACTTGCAGCCCCTGACACAAGCAAAAACCTTACAGAAACCAAACAATGGATACAAGGATCAAATTCAGACACACCCTAAATCACCCAAGCTTTTACATTTACTCTGGATTCATAAGTAATTCAATCAAATGTGATTTCCTCTCCAAGAATGAAAAACATGTTTGTGATGGATAATTACATCTGACAAAACACACACATAGAAGCCTGCAATAGAAGCCAAATAAATTGAAGCACCCTGCTTCAATACTGTTCTGGTTGTCTTGAAAAACTTGGACAGTTTCAAAGATTTTGAGGACGGTTTCATCCATTTTAGCATGTCAAGTAGCACAAGTTTAATTTAGCATCTTCAATTCAGTTATTCAAGAGAACTAAAGAGTGGTTTTCAAGATTTTTTCAGTTTTTACCTAGAAGAACAAGCTTCTAGAAACTCAATGCACCATAACTGTTAAGATTCAGTACGTTCAAAACTACAACTGAAAAGTTCAAGTACACCTTTCCCAATCCACGTAAAAGGAAAAAAAAAAAAAAAATGAAAAAAAAAATTTAAAAGCCTGTGTGAAAACTCAATCCATAAATGTTTACCAACACTTCAGTTTAGAAAGAAGCAACACTTAAGTAGAGCTACATCTGCAATCCAGTTTTAGGGAAATAGTAAAACCTGAGGTTGAATGTTCAGAGAGTTGATAACTCTACATGCCAATACCACTAGTGTATTCAACATACTAAGAATAAAAAAAAAAAAAAAAAAATCTCAACTAGCTGTACAGGCCACAAGCTGACACTTGCCATCAGGCTGCAATTCACACTCAAAACACTCAAATTCACACTCCAAATCCTCTGTCTCTACCCTGCAGACAAATTAACCAGGTAAGAAATGTGATCTTACACAAAAAACAAGCAGTACAAGACCCAGAGGAGGCTCTGCAGGGTCAGCTGGAGGCACAAACAGCCATGCCAGCAGGAATAGGGTGCTGCAGAAACAGAACAAGGCCCCTTCCTTCTATACAACTAGCACTCTCCACCATGAACAAAAAAACACAAAACATTCTAAAAGTCACAGCCACCCATCAACAGCAAAATCCACCTACAAAGACCCATCTCAAAAGGAAAAAAAACCCAAACCAACAAAACCAAATCCCAACCAAGAAAAAACCAACCCTATTTAACCTTCTCCCTTCCACAAACAAACAGAAAAAGCCCCCGAAACAAAACCAAAAACAAACCAAACCACCCGTGAAGTCGTGGAACTAGAATATAACTGGAATTTCTGGCTTAATTGCTTTTAAGAAATGGGAGTCACACCGATAGGGTTAAAAAAAAAAAAAAAAAAAAAAAAAAAAGACTTCAGGTTGTTCAACTGTTTGTTCTTTAACAAGCGTTATCTCCACCTTTTGCTTATTTCCACACATCATCCCCTCCCCCATGAGCTGGGGCAGCAACTTCACAGCCAGGGGCTGGCACAGACCAGGAAATGGCTGCAATGGAACCTGACATTCCTTTAGCTGCCCCCATGGTTATTTTTAATCTGGATCAGATCACTGCCCAGCCACTCTGCTCCTTGAGGCAACAAAGTGATGGGACACCACTACAGCTGAAATAAGTGACTGGCAGAAAGGCTCCCACAACCCTCCCCTCACTGACAGCTAAGATTTTTACTTTAGTATCACAAAGAATGTAGCACTTCACACATCAAATTGCAGTGTTTGGCTAAAACACTTCAGCCAAGTAAAAAAAAAAATAAACAGAGTGCATTATTTTTGGGGTAAGATAAAGAAATTTATTTTGGGGAGCATCTCTACTCACACAGAGTATTCCATTTCACCCTACTCAACAGCAATACCAGCTTCTTCATCCTGGTTATAGGAAAAAAGCATCCTTAAAACTGAGAATTATAGAGTTATCTGCCTTACACACTGATATGTAGAAGGACATCTGAAATTTGCATTTGGTCAAGTAGTCAGAGAACACATGTAATTGCATTTGAAAAAAGAAAACTAGATCAAGATAAGTATATAATTGGATTTTCTCTGAGCCTCTGTGATGCTGTCATCCAAAAAGCACTTATTCTGGCACTATTCTCTGTCCTTTCAATTCAAATCTACCAGTGTAATTTGGTTAAGCTGCTTGGGGAGCCTGACCAGAGAAGTCATCAGAGTCCAAGCTCAGATAATTTCCCCAGTTCAGCTCACTGTGTGATTGTACAAAACATGAGTGACACCAACACATGGAACAACCAGACAAAATTAAGAATTGGCTGCACTGGCATTTTATCCCTGAAAAAAGTTCAACACATGTCTAGTTAGGAATGCCTTGATGAAAATAGCATATCCTGATTTTCATGGGTATTTCTCAAGAGGCAATGTTACCTTCTACAGCTTTGGAAGCTTGCAATGCATTTCCTTATTCAGATGTATTCTCTTCTTTACTTTAGATTTCTGCTTTCAGGTAATGCTAATTTGTTTAATCAAACTACTGGTTCAGCTAAATTAGAATGTTGCAGCCAACAGCAAACTTCCTTCAAAACCCAAGACACTGCCACGACTGGCAGATGGGGAAGCTCAGGATAACAGCCATCTGCAGTCATTAGCTTCTCCAGGTGCCACACAGACACCAAGAATTCCTGGGAAGAAGGTACAGGAAAAGAGGCTAACATGCTGCTCTAGCACAGCTCCTGGGTGTTCAGCCACATTACAGGCTAATGAAATTCTGCTGGAGTTAGTAAAAGGGGGAAAAAGTTGATCTTAACAGCATTTAGCTCGTTGTCTCTTCTCCATAAGCTCCTTCAGAAGTTATCAGGGGATGCAGACCAGAGCAGCCATGAAAGGGGCAATTCAAGCAGGCTGTCAGGAGGTTTGTGCCCTGCACCTCACCCCTGGTACTGCACTGAATTAAGGAGGCCTTTCTTTACTCAGCACACTTTTCACATGAAAGAAAAAAATACCTGAGCCAGGTTTTCAGGAAGAATTAGCTAAGGTACAAACACGTAGCCAGCTCTCAAAGTACACCACTTAGTTGCTATGGGTTTTATTTACATTCAGTTCTAAAACAAACAAGTGAAATGTAATTTGTTTACTTCAACTTGATGACTTTTAATGTAGCATGACATCTGGAAAATGCAAGCACAGAACAAACAGTGTCAAGCCTTTGGGAAAAAATAATTGGCTATAGCACTGCTCAATAAAACCATGTAGCCGTCTGAACAGGAAGAACTGAGGAACCTGGTAAGGACCAACTATTTTTTTTTTTTTGTTTGAAACACATTAGTAAGTAAAAGATCATAATATTAAACAAGTTCTGAATTAGCTTTGTTCCCCTGCTATTTAATCCAGATTAAAATACTATAAATTTTTAGAAAACAATATCCTTGAACACTGCTAAACCATGGAAGTAAAAAAAAAAAAAAAAAAAAAAAACTCTTTTCATAATCTCTTAGGAAAAATTATTTCCTATATTTCACGCTGAGACTTCTAAAATTTAGCTTAAAGAAAAACAGAAGGGTAAGTTCAGTAAAACTGTGTGTGTAGGAGAAATCTAAGTCCTTCATCTTAGTCACTGTGTCTCTCACTCTGAGATAGTAATCATTCATCCCAAGGATACCACACTGGTATATTAAAACTCATTAACCAACTATTTATCATATCAGCTATTCAAAGGAGCAGCAAGAACTTATGGTACCAATTTTAAGCCTTCCAGCAGTATTATCTGCACTAGCCATCACATGCTAGCCCCTTACACTGAAGGGACTGACTCCCAAAAGTTTTTCAGGCAGCATTTACTGTCACCCGTATGATGATTCAACTAAAAAAGCCTGTGAACAGAAAGAATTGTGCAGTGTTATTCAAACAGAAACTGCTCGACCTCCTACACTAAAAACCTGCATTTTGAAATTTAACTCCTTCTTTTCAACTGTTAAAACCTCCAGCTCATTTATAAAGTTAAAACAAAATTTAATAGTATGAAACATATCTTCCTAATTATGAATATAACCTATCAAAAATCAAACATAGAAATCCAAATTTTTTTATTATCACACGTACCCAGAAGGGCAAGTCAAAATTGCTAATTTTATTTTAAAGCCCCTGCCTCCAACTTGAATGGTCCCATAAAAATTAATAAAGCAAGCAATGGTATACAAGCAAAGAGAACAAAGAATGGAGACGTTCATTAGATCCAAGGCTGAGATCCCATTGTCGAAGCTGGAATCAGAGCACATTAACCATTACAAAAGAGTAGCTTTAGCCTCCCACTCGGGCCTGAGTGTGTGCAAATAAATACATTCCCTAAACTCTGAGCACTGCAGGACACTGATGAACTTGACTGCTCCTGTACTATGGCAGTCTTCAATAAATCGATCCTGCATCTATACCTATTCTAGAGCTGTCTCACCAATCCCATTTCCCCAATTGAACCTTTGGATCTTCAGAAACTACGAGGCAAACTTCGACAGAGGGAGCACTGACCTTGCTGACTGAAAGCTGAGCCAAGCACGGTTCATCACCGGCATCGTGCAGAAGAAATAAACATGATAAATGTAATTTAATTTATTTATTTAAATTTAAAAAAAAAATAAAAATCAAGAAACGCTCACTGATGTTAATCTTGTGTTACCGCTTGCTTTTATATTAACTGATATATGTCTACGTTCACAGAACTGTTTGAAATTCCTTTCTGCCTGCCAACCGAGCAGCACTGTAGGTTTAAAAATAGTCCATCTGGCAAGCTTTAAACACGCAGTAGGGCTTGCATAACCCCAGGGAGAAGATTTATCAGAAATATAGTTGAAAGGGAAACACGGATAGGAAATGACGCAGCACACAGAACCTCGGTGTGACACAGGCAGGGCCACTTCGCACATTCTGCAACACGACCCATTCCTGCTCTCCGCTTTAATAATTACTTTTCGCTGCATCAACCACCAGTCAATTCCCAATTCTAAATTTCGACTGAATTTCAACCACGCCGCATTTGCTGCTCGGTCGCGCTCGGCGGAACGCGGCTGCAGGACTTCCTTTCACACGGCGCCCTTGGCGCCGAGCACCGCGGGCCCGGGCCCGTCCCCGCACAATGCGGCGCTGAGGCGGCGGGAGCGCTCCGGGAACAGCCTCACACGAGGCCGCGGCCGCAGAAACCCGCGGGCCGCACCGCCCCCACCGGCGGGCCCGGCTGGCGGCGCCGCGGCCGCGCCGCTTTTCCCGGTAGCCCCGCCCGGGGCCGGTGCCGCTCGCCGCCCCCGGGAACGCGCGCGGGGCGGGGCCGGTGCGCGCCGCGGGCGGGCGGGAGCGCGCGGCGCGTACGTGACCGTGGGGGGAGGGGAGGGGTGGGGGGGGCGGTGTGAGGGAAAAAGCCCCGCGGTGCGCGGAGACAGCGCGGGGAGAAGGGAAGGGAAAGGAAAAGAAGGACACGGAAGGGCGGCCGCGCCCGCCCGCTGCCCTCCACCCCCCCGCCCCGCCGCGTACCTGCAGGTGACCTGTTTGGTCCAACCGCCTCCCCCCGGCCCCGCGGAGGGCGGCGGCACGGCCGCGAAGTCGAAGGCGACGGCCGCCGCTCCCGCAGCCGCCGCGGGTGAGCCCAGGGCCGCGGCGGCCGCGCCCGCCGTTGTCTCCAGCGCCGCCACCGCCTCCGCCATTACTGTTTATCCCGCACAGCGGCGGCAGCGCCGGAACTTCCGGGAGCGGATCCTTCCGGCCGCGCGGGGCGGGGCGAGGGCGCGGCCCCGCCCCCCGGGCCCAGCGGCGCCTCCCATTGGCCGAGCGGGACCGGCGCCGGGGGCGGGGCCAAGCCCGCTGCTGCCCTCATGCGGCCGCAGCGCCCGTGCGCGTCCCCGCCGCGCCGCCGGGAGCGCGCCCTGCGCGGCCCCGCGGGCGCGCGTGAGGCCCGGCTCGCTCCGGCGGGAAGAGGCGGCGGCGGGAAAGCGCCTTTTCCGTGAGGGGACCGCACGGAACGGCGACGTGGCGCCGGCCGGGGGCGGGGAGCGACACGGGACAGCGGCGCCACAAAGGCCCGGCCCGAGAGTTGGCGCTGAGCCACAGTGCTGCGTTAATGGGGTGAGAAACGTCGCGTCCTTCTGCTGTTATCTGGAATATCTCCCTCCCCGCAGAAAATCCTGTGTGCTCTAGAACGACCTGCTCGAGCAGGGAGGTTGGGCCCGGTGATGGTTCCGGCCTATTCTGTGACTGCAATACATCTGTGACTCTGTAATCAATAAAAACAGTAGTTTCACAACTACTGTTTGCCTGATACACTTGGTACCCTTGGCTTCCTGCTGCCAAAAGTACTAAACACGTTCCAAAAAGATAGTGACAAGCTGGGGCAAGGTGAAGGCAGAAGCCTGTCAGTGCAGTGTTACTGATATTTTGCCTCTCTCCTTGAAAATGTATTAATGAATCAAATGTATCCAAGCTATCAGTCACTCCAGAAAATACTGAAACAAAGCCTTTGGTATAAACATAGCAGTAGGAGAGCACCCTATGGTGCTGGACTTTAGGAATAATGCTAGGTAGGAGAGAAGAAATAAATCTGTTTTCAGGTTTCCTCGAAACAATGAGTTCAGTGCCCTAGAACTACCTAAGGAATGAGGCAATGGGAATGCTTGATGGCATTTTCTGGAATATGCAGAACCCAGACCTAGGTGAACACAACTCTGCATTAAAAGGAGGTAACATTTATATATAAATCTTAATAGGCTTCAAAACAAGGTACAGGTAGGTCTAAAACACAAAAATAGGCTAGTTCTTGGAGTGAACTTTGAACTCCAACAATCTTGGAATGAACAACTTCCAAGACCAACCTTCATCCAGGACATGGAGCAGCTGAATCCAGGCTTATAAACTTTGATCCAGGCTCCTTGATCCAAGCTCGCTATGCAGCAGAGTCCCCCCTGATATTATCAGCACAATATCAAATAGTTCATAAATTCAGTTCCTCAAATCCCTGTTATGAGAAAGCCTGGGTGTTCAATGGAAAACTATCCCATAAGAATTGGGAAGTCCCTTTTTGATATCTAAAAGAAACTTATTTTCTGCACCTGATTCCATCACAGAGCATTTTTCACGCAATATTCAGCACTGAAATAAAAGTTCAAAAACTGCACCAGGTGTGCGTGTTCAGTCTTGCATTCTGTTAGAAACAGCTGGAGGAAAAAATACTTCATATTAGGAAAAAAATAATCAAATACTTTTAAGCCATTAAGATAATCTAGGAAGTTATTTTGGATCCATTAGAATGATCATGAAAATCTGCTGATGAAAGAGGAAGGATGTCAAGACAGTTAAAGAGGTTAAGTCACTAAAGAGCAACTTTATCAGACCTTTGTGTTGGTTAGATTGTTGCCCTGACAAGACAGACAGTTCCAGGCACCACAGTTCTCACTAAAGTAAAATAAGTGAATTGTTAAATGTGTTATGTTTGACTGCATGTGCCAAGGAGGTCTCCTGGATACTGTCAGCCTAGAAGCCAGCTTCAAAAACAGAGAAACATCAATGAGCAAATCCCAAATCCCAGCCTAACAACTGGAAATAGACTCTCAGAAATCAGGTACACAGGGAAAGGAAAATACTGTCCCATGGTGGACATGACAGAGTAATGAAAGTAACGTGGAGTTTCCCTTTTCCTTAATACCTCTGGCAGTGACACCCCTGAGAGAGGAAAGGTTTCAGGGAACATGGTAACTCTAGGAATCACTCAGACAGAAAAATGCCAGGGTGGCCATAGGGCCCAGCTCCCAGCAGGCAATAGGAATTTGCCACAGCAATTTCTTTGTTCCCAGCCACTCCCATTTTACTCAGGAACCTGTTTAATATTAACTCCCACTTCTGAGGCCTGGAGGGGGAAGCACCAGCAGCAAGCTCCTGGTTACAGGCAGGCAGACAGGGCTGGAAAGGCAGAGGAGTGAGTTATACACTACCCACACTTCAAACAAACCTCTCTCCAGCTCTTCTCCAGGGCTTTCTCTCCTGGCTGCTTCCAAACCCCATCATCATTGTTGTTAGCCACATATCCCACTGCAGAAGCCTGCTGGGAGCAATTCCCAGAGCTGGGATATGCACAAGACTGCAGCAGTGCCCTCAGGGACCTGCTTGACCTGCCCCATTTTGTCTCAGAAACCACAGTTTCATGTTGGAAAGCTGAGCTAAAAATCCATCAGGATGATTTTTCTACTGGATTTAAGGAAAAAATGACAAGTCAAGCAAAACATCCTTACCCCTGTTTTATCTAATTTGACAGGCTGGACTTGGGTGCCTGCTGC
Organism: Oenanthe melanoleuca; assembly: GCF_029582105.1. Lineage (NCBI taxonomy): Eukaryota > Metazoa > Chordata > Aves > Passeriformes > Muscicapidae > Oenanthe > Oenanthe melanoleuca. The sequence continues at coordinate 7,037 of NW_026612913.1, read as the reverse complement.
ATAAGATCACCTTGAGATGATGTTGAGAATGGGAAACTGAGTGACCAGCTTGGTTCCTAAACCATCTTGCCTGAGAATATGTCAAAAATATGGTGGTCCAGATAGATTCCTACAATACTGCAGAGTTTCCAAATAGATTTAATGAAAAATAAAATTATGTCTTTATAATTTGTGTTATTTTACCTACACACTCTCTTTCCAATACATCTGGCTACCCATCCTCTCAGGAAAAAGATATTGTTCACAAAATCTTCAGCATCCATTTATGGTATCTGAGGATGCAATCTATCATTCCTGCAATTAAATTCCCTCCAGACTGGGTAGCAGAAGTCAGAGGTAAATTGTCTTTGTAACTCAGCAAGCTTTGTTTGAAGTTTCCTTGGATGTGTTTAGTTGAAGAGATTGGAAGGATGTAGAAAGTAAGACACAATTTGTTACTGGTGGGTTAAACAAAAGTTGCCAGAAACTTCTTTTGAAAGGGACGAGTGTAAAGTGCAAATACTGCTTTAACAACCTATGTTTTACAATTTCCTGATTAATGGATTGCAGTAAAATCCCTGACACTGATTACTTCAGCAATTCATTAGTAATTACTTCAGCTAGTTTTATGTTGTGCATGGAAGCTGCACAGAATCATGTCTGTCTTTTAACCTGTAAATCACTTCCTTCATGGCCATCTAACTTCAACTCTGATACTTTCTGCAGAGTATGAAACTGAAACATGTACAATACCAATGCATTGATATCAAAGTATCTTTTTTTTTTTTTTTTTTTTTTTTTAGGAGAGGACAAATATTAATTTCACAGTACTTGTTCAAAGCTGCCCTTGAGCTGCTAGAATGGATTCTTTATAGGAGGAGACTATGAAAGTTTTTGCTGTGAGCTCAGTTCATGTTCTGGGTGTAGCCAGGTGTCTGCATCATAAAAATCGTGGTCACAACTGTCTTTAGACCTACAGCTTTCCTTGCTGGTGAGGCCAAGAGCTGAGTAGAGCTCTCACCCTGGGAAGAAAGAGCTTTAACAGCTGCAGTTGGCAAAGTTGAGGGGGAGGCATGAATATGATTCCTCTGCTTTTTAGGAATAAGCACAAAGGGGCTCAGTCTGCAAAGGCATTGTTTTAACGAGCAAGGAATTCACTGATTTAAAAAAATCTAATAGGAAAGGAATCTGAAAAATGAGAAAAGTCTTTTAAAGAGCAGGGGGAAAATCTGGCTCTGTGTGAGCAAAAATAATCACAGCAGCTTTCCTGGCCCTGCTGTGAAGTGGCCCCCTGCACCCTGGGCAGGGAGCAGTTGTGGAGCTCAGCTGTGCCTGTGGTTAATAATAAATAAACTCTCTTGGCCAGGAGTTCTGGCCAGCACACCCCCTCCTTCTCCTCCTCCTCCTCCCAGGGCTGCCCAGGCGCTGCTCCAGTACCCACCCAGCCTCCCTCCACGAGAGGACACCCAGAGGTAAGAGACAGCAGGCCATTGCTCCGTGAGCTTGGATACACCCATGGGTCACAGGGGAGGAGGGAGGAGAGCAGCTCCGTGTGCTGGAGCTGCCTGAAACGTGCACTATGAATGAGCAAAGTTTGGTTACCAGGCAAAAGGTCGTCTGGGTCTTGCAGCAAAACTTGCCAAGCTCCAAAAATCTTCCAGCCAGCTCGGGCTGAATGTTGGCTGAGCTCCCTGTGAATATCAGCTCAGCCCTGTTGGGTTTCAGGTGGTGACCAGCTAGTTTTTACCCAGTACAGCTTGGGCACTCCTTCGTGTTGTGCTTCAGAGTTTGGGTGGTTGTTAAAATTCAGAGCACAACTCGAGCAGCTCAGACCATCCCTGGCATAATGTTGGCTTAATGAATTTATCCTGAAGCTGACTTTGCCCCAGAGAGCGAGGGGTGTGTAGGCACACACACAGCCATGCCAGAACATTTGCATGAACCCATGAACAGCTCAAGCTGCTGAGCTTAGCACGAAAAGGATTTGGAAAGTGGAAAATCTTAGTATTTCAGTCAGGTGTGTATCGTGTCTAATTGATCCACTCCCACATTTCTTATCCTTTATAGTTGAAGTCTTTAGGTTTGGGCAAATACACTCTCTCTGGGTATAAGAATTTTCTATAGCTGAAGTGCCACACACTGGAGTGAGAGCAGAGCCATATTCTGCTAAGTACTGTAGTTTAATTAATTTGACATCTGAATTAACAGTAGGCATAAAGGACTGAGGAAGGGAATCCTTTCCTCCTAGTGAAGGGGTGAGGAACAGGGAGACTGGAGGGATATGGCCAGGGAAAGAATCTGAAGCAGCCAGGCATTGAGTGAAACTGCCCTGAGGCCCAGACAGACCACTCTCTTAACATTTACAGCTCTCTCCCCCTCTTTCTGTGTTTGGGAATGAATTTAATTAGAGTGAAAAGGAGTTGCTAAGAGACCAGAGGAGTTCTGGAGTTTGTTGCTGGGGCTGAATTGCCTCTCTGCTTCCAAGGCACTGTGCTAAGAAGGATGATGTAACATGAGCCTGCATAAAGCACTCCCAGCTCTAGGGAAAGCTGCTCTCTCCTCCTTGCAGTTCCAGTCTGGTTTGTCAGTTCTCAGCTCCTTTTAGAGCTGCTTATTTTCTCCTAGACACCGGCAGAAAGCTGGCTCATATCCCTGTAGCACTATTCTGCCTTGTAGATTCCTCCTTGTGCTCTTTCACATTGGAAGTGGCAGTGCCTGGTTCTGACATCCATCATGAGCAGGTCACTTTGGAATTTAAAAGCTTTTCTGCTTCAGAATTCTCCCTAGTTTGTTAGTCCTCATCCTTTCTGCTCCACCACGATTTCAGCCCAGCATTGACAATGGGCCAGGTGACCCCTTCCGCTCCTTTTCTGCACCTTAACATTTTGTTTTGACACCCTGGCTCATGCTTGAAGCACCAGGAGACTCCAGGCAATCTCCTAGGCAAGGGCTGTCCACCTTCCAAGGCCAAGGCAGGAACTCTTTAGCTTCTCAGGGTCCCCTCATTGCTAAATTACATCTTTCCTTTTCACCCACCTTCTGTTATCTCAGGACCATCCATAGGCACAAGATGATGAGGAAGACAATCTTCAGCCTGGGAAGACACCTGTCCTCCATGGCACGTGGGACCACCCAGGTGAGAAGATTTCTGCATGGTGAGTAGTGCAGTGAGTTTCTGTGGTATTCCTGATTCATCCACTCTTTTAAAACACATTTCCATCCTTAGGCATGGTTGCAGGGCTCGGTTTGTTCAAGAAATGTTACTGGAGCCAGCAACCAAACAACTGCAAAAATGGTGGCAGAGGATCCTCCAGTGATGGTGATGAGGATTATAATTCATATTTCACTTACATAAAACACAGCTCTAGTCTTCCTAAAGTTATTTGTAAATTGGCCCCAAAGAACAGCTGAAGAGGGGGATAAATTTGTTGTGATGATGACAGTTTGCTTTTTATAAACCAGCTCAGTAGTTACTGCAAATACCCACACAAATAACTCACTCTTTGTGTTTACCCCCAGGTGGTTATGTCAGGATTCATCCCTCTGTACAGGAAGCTCTGCTGGAGGGGAGACCCGTTGTAGCTTTGGAAAGCACCATCATTACACATGGCATGGCCTATCCTCTGAATTTGAGGTGCTGGATTTTGATGTTCCTCATTCAGTGAAGTTGTAAGCATGAAACACACCACTTACTGGACTGGTATCAGTATTCTTGGTCAAGCCAAAGCTGTTGCAAGAGCAAATGGAAAGATCACATTGTTAGGCTTGCAGACTGTAAGCTCAAATGTAGAACAATTGTATTTGGACTTCTAAGGACAAATAGGAAGATCTTAGTTATCTCCTTATCCAACACCTTAAATTTCTGGCTTCTTTTCAAATAGAGCAGCAGATAATGTCACCACTTGATCTAAAAGAGAGCAATCAGCCTTTTCAGCTGCATAGTTTGTAGAGACATTGAAAACACTACAGTTTCTTTTCCTTTTGTAAGGAAAAAATTTTGTAATGCAAAAAGGATTGAAACACAATAGTGAAATCTGTTCCTTAGCCTACTCAGAGCTGCTACTGTGGAAGCTCTTAGTCCCTCCTCACTGTCTTCTGTACCCTGCATGGACCCCCCCATCTCTACTCTTTATTTATCAATTTTCAGTAGACTTGTGTTTCATTGAGTTACAGTGCCAGAAATTGTTGCATTCTCCTCTCCATCCTTGCTTCCAGAAAGCACAGAAAGGTTTTGGTATTGATTTTCCATCTTGCTTTTTATCTGGCCATTATTCTGCCTGACATTCTGTCTTAAAATGAAGCTCTAAAAACTCGATTTTGGGAAAGAGGCAGTTTCAGTACTTAAAGATTGCCAAGCATATGTCCAGATAGCTGAGAAAGGAAGAAGAAGCTGCTCCTAAAATAGATAGTGTATGAATGATCAAGTACAAAATCTGCTAAACTTAGGCTTAGTCTGCAGCCCTGGAGTACCCTAAGGCACTAGATTTTCGGCACTGTTGTTACTCTATATCTCACTGTGTTATGAAAATATATCCTGGTCATTTGAGCAGGATTTGAACTACCTGGGGTTTTTGTGAAAGTCTATGATATCAGAGAAGTAACAGGTAAAAGGCACAGAAAAGTCCTATTTTGAGACCATCCCTATTTTCAGTAATATATTATACAACCAGATTTGCTTGTAAACCAAATTATTTTTCTCAAAAATGAAGAACAGATCTTGGACATTGGAAAATGGGAGCTTTTCACTTCTGCAAGTTCAAGTGCAAAGATTTCTGCCATGAGGCAGAATACAAGAAGAACAGAATGTAGCTGAAGTCACAAGAACTGTAGAACTGTGAAAGATGGCCATCAAACACAACAGCTTTCTTGTCCAGTTGTTTCGATCCCTAATTTTGTGACTTTTGCCTTGTTTATCTTATTTCAGCATGGCCAGAGAGGTGGAAGAAATTGTAAGAACAAATGGAGCAGTGCCAGCCACTGTAGGTGTTTTAAGGGGGCAAATCCACGTGGGACTCACAGACGAGGAACTCGAGTTCTTGGCAAGCAGTAAAAATGTGGTTAAAGTGTCTCGCAGAGATTTTCCTTTTGTCCTCAGCCAGGTATGGTGTGCAAACTTTCTGGTGTGGTCTTTCCTAGTAAAGTATGGCTGCTTTTTTAGCAACAGTAGCTTTAAAAGCCAGGTGGCTTTTAAACCTCTCAAAAATATAATGGAGAGTGGTATCTTATGGGTAAGCACAATAGTGGCCCTAACTTGTTAAAATATAACAGAGTAAGGGAATGACATAGTAAGGGAATGAAAAGTCATTCTGGTTGTGCTGGCAAGCCATGGGCACTTGGCTAAGAATATTCTTATTGGTATGATAGGACATTATCACATTGCATGTGAACTATGTGACACTTAGGCTATCCCAGGCTTAAAGTGACAGCCAAAGGTGCCACTAGCTGCCCCTGGACAACAAAGGCTATCAGGGCAAGAACAGCTTATATAGCAGGGATGACAGATGATTCACAGAATCACAGAATGTTCTGAGTTGGAAGGGACCCACAAGGATTATAGAGTCCAGCTCCTAAGTGAATTCCTCTGCCTTTTTGGCTGAAAGAGTACTTGTGTTAGAATTTCACTGCTCACATGCTGTAGCTGCTTCTCCATGTCTCCCTGGGTGCTGACTGTGGTTGTTCCCCAACAGGGCTTGTCTGGGGGCACTACTGTGTCTGGAACAATGATTGCAGCACACAAAGCAGGAATCCCTGTGTTTGTGTCAGGTGGCATAGGAGGTGTCCATCGGGATGGGGAGAACAGTAAGAACATTCTGCTTTTCACTCTGTTGCTACAGTTGTATTCAATTCCTTCTTTTCCCTTTTTCTCAGCCTGTCCTACAGTAACTGTTCAGAAGAATAAAGTTAAAATTCTTCTTGATCAAATTATGGTTGCTTTTTCCCTGCTGTCCCCTTTCCAGAAGCTTCAAAATATTCCTCTTGAATTTTCTCTTCAATATATTCCTCCTAGACAGTTGTTAGGGGGTGGAAGTTTCTCTTTATCCTTTGCTTACACGGGGTTGTATTGATATTTATTGATATGTTGCTGGTGCAACAGGAGCTGACTGCGCCTCTGCCTCTTTGTGATGGCTGGATAACCTGATACTGGCTGCCAAGCACAGTGTTGTTATCAGCTCTCTCAGCTGAGGAGAAGAGCCTTGCCACAAAAGAGTGTGCTCTGTGTTACAGGTGTGTGCTCCCCTCTGGAGTTTGTGGCTTTTAAGTGCTTTCTCTCTTCTCTGACATATATATTCCAGCACAGCCCAAGTGCAGTTGTATGCCATCCCTTTCAGATGTGGTGTAAATTCCGGACCAGGGAGTTTCCTGAGGTCAGCTCCTCTTGTACTTTCTTTTTTTTTGCAAGCATTTTTAGCTCCAAACTGAAAATCTGCTTCAATGATATTGCATCTCCTTGAACCTCATCCTTGCTGTACAACACCTCTTTCTTTATTTTCTACCAGATTTTTGCATGCTCTTTATCCATGTGATCAAAGAGCCAAGAGACAGAGTACAAGGCTGCACCTTTGCCCTCAGCCATGTGACTTCTTTTTGTCAACACCTAAAGACATGATCTAAACCTTTAATACTTGCTTGTGGATCTAGCCAGTTATAAAGTCAGGTAGTGTCATCCTGGGCATATGTGGCTTTTTGGGAGGTCAGATCTCATCAGCTTGGAGTACAACACAGCCACCAACACCTTACCTCTGCTTGCCTCTTACAGCTCTGGATGTGAGTGCTGACTTGACAGAGCTGGGACGAACTCCAGTCGCTGTTGTAGCTGCAGGAGCCAAGTCTGTCCTTGATATTGGCAGGACACTGGAATATCTGGTAGGCAGCATGGGCTGTGGTGTCTGAAAGCAGATAACCTTGTTCTTTGTGCACAGAGTGCCCAGTGGCATTGGAATGGGTCCTGGACAGAAGATTTTCAGAAATTGCTGCTGAGAGGATGTGAAGCCATATTCACAGTTCTGTATCCTGGGGCTGTACAAGAGCTTGGCTGCTCCCTGACATAAATCCATCCA
>NW_026612912.1:0-25000 GCF_029582105.1 Oenanthe melanoleuca | reverse complement strand
CCCACACTGTCCCACTTGCTCTGCCCCAACTTCCCTGCTCTTCCTGGTCCTTGGAAGTCACAGAGGGTCTGCCCAGCGGTTTCAGAAGGACTTTAGGTAGATGGTGAGAACTTCTGGAGTTATAATCTTTAATTAAAATAATCTAAACCACTGCTTCATGGTATCCATATACAGAATTGTAATTGTACATGTGCCAGGCAGTGCCTCTGCAGCAATGTTTTACTGTTGCACAGAGAATATGCTGCTCTCAAGAAAAAAGCTGTTGAGCATTACAGAGGTTATTTTCATGAAAACACTACATTTGAGAAGCTAGGAAGGCTTCCAGGGACCTAGGGTCATTATCTAGAAGGGAAAGCACTAAGGTGGCTAGAGCAGTTGGATTGACACTTGAAAACCAAGGCTGAGGCCCTCATGCAGCTATATATGTATTATAGGACCACTGAGTGGCTGCAGACACCTCATGTAATCTGAGTGTACTCCATGTGCAGGCAGCAGGGGGAAATTTGCACCCCCAGAGGCTGAATCATCTTGTCTCAACACAACCAGAATATTATCTGCTTTAGGTCACTTGTGGTCCCTGTGAATCATAAAAAGAGTCTAGGAAAGGAGATTAAACTGATCTTTAGACTACTAAAGTTAGATGAGGTGGTTTCTTGTCTGTCTAATGAGGATGATTTCCTGAGCATATTACATAAGAGGAAGGGATGAATAAAGAATATGACAGCTTTTGGCTTAGGGCCTCCACTGTGAAATATACCATGGATCTTTCTGGGGGAGGTTTGGAAGAGGGGAGCATTTTCTGTCCAGTGCATTTTGGTCACACAATATAGATTGTGTACTATGTCCGGTTGATTTCACTCTCTGCTCACCTATTGATTTGTCATAACTTCATTGACATTGTTTGGGATCCCAAAGCTCCTGTGGAATCTCCTCCAAGTACACTTTCATATTAAACAACGGGTCTGTTCTCCCCTAACTATTCAGAAGTAACTCCTATTAACATTAATGAGAGTTATACATATGCATCAAAGGGAAAATAGACCCTGAGGGCATCGTATGGACGGTCCTTCAATATTCTGTGTCTCTCAGTGGGACTTTGTACAGTATGGCACGAAATGTAATGGGTCCATTGACTTTGTATCACTCTAGGTCACTAGCCTTAATACAATGTTAATAGAAAGCTTCTCATTAAGGTCCTAATTATGTGTGTGGTAACAAGGCACACACTATATCTTTCATATTACTGCTTCCAAACCACTACAGTGCCTTCTCTCATAGGAACAATGTAGGAGTGACCATATGAGGTGACCTCTGCTACGTGTGAGCAGCACTCATAAATCCTCATCTGTCAAATTCAATCGCTTTTGGCAGCAGAAGGACATTTTAAATCTAGATGCTTCAATCCTGAATCTGAGAAAGAAGAGTATTAAAGTAGTGCTAATACAGCTATCAGATCAAATACATTTTCCATGATTCTGCCTGGGATGGATTAAAATGTAGGTCCCTGTGATCAAAGGGCAGTGAATGAAAGCACAAGACTTGTCTCTGTCCTCCAGTTGCATAAACTCAATGTGTTTGTTTCTTTTTTGTTCAGAGTCTGCAGTGTCTAACACACTGCATTTGGGGCTGCAGGTGATGTTTCCCAAACTACCTGTATTATGTAAATGAACTGCTAAAACAACTGAAGCGTCTGATCATTATCAGTCTGAAAGTGGAACAATCAAAACTATAGAAGCTGAGAAGCAGAGCAGTTCCCTGCAATTATCTGTTTTGAAGGAATACGTTGATTTGACATTCCTAAGAAGTCAGAGATGTCTGATTTCATAATATAATTTGTAGAAGTAAAAAAGGCAAGTTAAACATTTGCCTACACATATCATGTTTACATGTGTTCAAAGAACTTCCCCAAAACTTTGCAGTCTCACCCAGCAGTATTATTTTTTGAGAGTTGTTCACTGTCACAGGTTTGCAAACTAATTCAGAAATATGTTCCAACTCAGCTTCCTTTGCTTTTGGGGTTCTCTTCATATTTCAGTGATTCTGTGTGTTTGTGTGTGTCTTTAATGAATACACAGATGCAGAAAAAGTAAAAAAAAAATAGTTATTCTCCCATAGGACACATAAATATAGCATTAAGAAAAGCTGTTTTGCCATGTAGCCTCAAAGCTAAAAGAAGGTAAAATAGATGTAATATGGATTTCTGCAGTGTATCAATTCATTCTGTAGTGAGCTGAGCAAATAATTTGAAATGCAAAAATCATCCCATGAATGTATAATTTTTTTTTCCTCTTCATGAAAAATCCAGAAGCAAAACTTACTTGCAATAAAGGGTTTTGACATTAAAAATATATTAAGCTATAACTCCTTTAGAAAATTTTCCCATATGCTTTCTATTCTCTCATGTGATCTTTTCCACATTTCTAAGGACTGGAACTGATAAGTGAACAGGTCACAGCACTCCACCTCCAGACCACTGCCCTTTCCCTACCTGTATGTTTTTTTACACCCAAATTTCTTCCCATTTATCAATTGAGAGGTGATATCCATTAACAGAAGGAGTAAAACATCTCAGTTATTCCTCACACTGTGCTTTCCTACCATGCTCTGCTATTTATTTGCTTAGCTACACATATGCCTGAGTACCTTGCTGAATGAGGGCCACAAGGAAGAATGTAAATATTTTAGAACCTTTCTGGGTTAATCATGAACAGCTGTCTCCAAATACTCCACATACAGTATTCAAGATGTGTAACTGAGTTATGAGTGCTTCCCCAAGTCATGTGGCATGGTTTCAGTCTTTGGTCTATGAGCAATCTCCTGTGTGACTACTCATGCATGTGAATTCCTACATGTGGCTTTGAAATTCACTGGCCATGAATTTCAAGAGAATTAAGCTCCACTGTGTGAGCACTTACTGAATCTGGAAATGAAAGTAATAGTGAATGTGGTCCAAGAGGTTGTGCTGATGAGTGCCAAGGAACCTCAGCAAGAGGCTTTTTTTAGCAAAACCCTTGATCTGTGTCTCCCAGCCCAGGTGGAGCTGGCCACACGTCAGGGCCTCGTCTTCCAGAATAAAAATGTCTCATTGGTACAAGCTGTTGTTTCAAAAATGCAACTAGAGCAGAGTGAGGGTTTTGAGGAAACACTTTTATTTGCCAGTAACACAACTTCAGATCTATTGAGTACTGAAAAATGAGTGCCTCAGAGGATTTAGGCATCATTCAGTTTTTTTAATTGAAATCAGCCTGCATGTAAGCTACCTAGGTAAAAAAGGTTATATGGTAGTAGATGTGCTTTTTGAGACAGGAAGATAATTCTTCTCAGATAATTATTCTTAAGGATAATTTATTTCAATAACCTGATCGGGACATTTGAGTGATATGTAGGGAGGCACTGAAATATTCCTCCCACACTTGAGAAGTGAGAAGTGTCCACACATTCAGAAATATTTATGTTTTCCCAAACTGATTCAGCTTTTCTCTTCTTCCAATGTCCTGGGGAACATGCTGGGAAAAGAACACAACTGAAAATGAAATAGAGAACTGCTTCAATTAAATGTAATTTTAAATGGCATGAAATTAAGCAAACCAAGAGTAAGAAAATAAACAGAGCAGCCCCAGATTTTCTTTAGTGCAAGTTCTTTGACTTCAGTAGAGTTACATGAAAAATATAATTTTACTCCCTCCTTCTCTCTCTCTCTGTTTCTGTGCCTGAATTCTTGATGTCAGCTTAAAAAGGAGAGTGAGAGGGAGAGAGAAAAAGAGAGAGAAGAGCTTATGGAAATTAACATTTCAGCTTTCAGAAATGTACATTTAATGAAAAGTTTGGAAATAACCAACCTTTCATAGCCCAAAGAATTACTGAAAAAAGATCTTCTGTGTTTGCAACCTTGTTGGCAGTCAGGCTGTCTTGGGCAGCAGTAATTTTCAGTCAGAGGATTGCCATAAAAGCCTGAAAACCCACAGAGCTAATAGAAAACAGGCAGAGAAAGTGAAGTCTAACCCAGGAATTCATAGGCTGAGGCTTCCAAGCTCAGTTCAGCTGTGTGAGGTCTGGCTGAGTCACGCACTGCCACAGATTGAACTGGTACATCTAGAATAGCACCAGACTGAAGAGCTTGGCGTGTAAAGTCTGGGGTTAGGCTCCAAACACTTTCCTGGTGAGATTTCATCCAAGGGAGTATTAGCCAGCAGCCTCCCTGCCTGCTAGGGAGCATCCCTGTTTTTAATTCTCTGCCCTTCTATGTTTAAGTTCCCATAAATATCATGGGAATTAATTTGTGCTGGTCCCTGCTTTAAACTGAGGCAGTACTATGCATGATGCATTTTATGCTTTCAGACTTTCTGGTGTGTAAATCAGTCACTGTGGACTGATACAGGCAAACCTTTGGGGAGTGCTACAAGAAGAGTAGTGAAAGAAGACATGCTAGGAAATCAGGGGAAGGACAGATGTATGATTGCATTAACATATAAACACAGGCTGAGAATAATATCGGTACAAGTCATGTAATAGAAGAAAACAAGTTTGGACATTTGCTTCTAGACTTATTTTCTTTGTAAGCTGTTGAGAAATATTTTAAATTAAACACAATTCTCCCACTGGTAAGCAAAAAACAAAGAAAACTGAAAACTGTTAATGTAATTTAGTAAAAGACCAGAAAACTCTTTTTTATTAAATCATTGCCTCCTAGAGAACACTATATTTTATTTTTTTAAATATGTTTTCCCAGTCTTCTGGGGAAATGGGCAGAATCCTTTATGATGGTACACATGATGTAAGAACCTTACTTTTAGCCACTATTCAACAAGATTGTTGGAAAGATTATAAAATAAAGGGTATTTTTAAAATAGAAATGAAGTAGAAGTGAACACAAAAAAAAAATTCAAGGCAAGCTCTACCTGGAGACACCTTCAGATGCTGACAATGAGAACAGTAATTAGTTGGGTGCTGCCTTAGGAATGGGATCACAAATGGGAAAGAGTCATGCTGGGAAGAGAGACTTCAGGACACAGTTCCTCCCCCAAAGCAGACAGCATTCAGATCTGATGTATTTGTCTGGCTCCTCCATCTACTGCACTGGGATAAATCTCAAGTACACTCCAGGTCCAATGTTGGGAAAGTCCTGATCCCCATTTGCCTCCCAGCTTCAAACCATCTTCAGTAGCAGACACTGTAACAAAGAAAACTTTTTGTGCACTCTAGCTACTGAGAAAGAGAGTTACTTGGGCAACGATTTTCTGAGCTTCAGAAGAACTGAACATGGAAATGAATATGAAATATTTGAGTGGAGATGAGGGAGTTATTGATAAATGGGTAGAGCTAGAAGCACATAGAAAAACATTGAAGAGTGAGCCTCTAAAACTGGGGAAGTTTCAGAAAATCACGTTGGATAAGGCTCAAAAAATTCTGCTCATGTGAATGGAAGATCCAAATTATCTGTATCATCTTGGAACTGTAGATGCTTGCAGGACAGGGTTTTTTAAGGACTTTAGGACAGCAGCAAAGTTAGATGAGTTTTTTCATGCCTGAATGACACTTTACATGGATAACTTAGAGAGTGTTTATCTCCACTCTCTCAATGGTTTTGGATTTGGTTTGGTATTTGGATTAGCTCTTATTTTATCTGGCTGCCCTTAAGAAGAGTACATTTACAGTTTGTTCCATTCAATATAGAACTATGTGGCTTCTCTAGGGAGCCTGGTAGCCTCATAGTGTGTTTCTGGGCACACTTACTAGTTTGAAGAGCTTTTCAGGACAGTAAGCAATTGAGGGCATTTTTCATGGACAGCAAAATCCTGAAATCAGCAGCAAGCTTTTTATCAAAACCAGATCACCTTTTCAGGACTGTGCCCTCTTACACTACATGTTGTCCTGTCCTTTGTTTGGCAGGTTTATGTTCTACTCTGAGGTGCCAAAGGTGCTAGTGTTTGAGCTAGGGTGGCTGTCACCCTGGCAAGACTTTGAGTTAACAGCTGTGGATTCTTTGCTGTTGGTGATTCTTGCTTTAACTGTGTTGTAGTGGGGTCATCCTGGTATGATTTGGGGCTATTCAGATGCATGTGGGTCACTTCAGCTGAAAAGAATTTCATAAACACACACTGCAGTGTAAGATACAGCTCTAGATACAGAAAATTAATGCTGTGCTAACCTATGGCTCAAGCTGGAATTTGTCCTGTTGACTGTCGGGTTTTTATCAACTTTAACATCCACTTGTGACAGTATGTGTCATCGTTTGCAGCTTGCTAATAAAAAGGTGGGACGGTTGAATTTGTTCTTCCATAATTTTCTTCCTCTAATTTCCCTTCTTGTAGTGATTATAAAGGTTTTTGTAGAGCCCTATAAAACTTAGTTAACTACAGGACCAGAGCCTGAATATGTTCTGAAGCCTGGACATACATAGTGGGAAAGTCCAGAACAGTTCCTGCTCACCTTCCACTCCCTGTACACACAGGGTGGATACAAACTTGAACAGCATTTTTACATACTATGTCCACTATGAAGGCAAATGCCTGGAATGGCTTATTCTGTTCAGCTTAAAAAGAGCAATGCTGTATCAGCTGGGTTATGATTTTTTTTCTGTTCAGGAAGCCCCATGTTTAAAAAAAGGAAAATGAAAAACTACTTAGTCCCTCAAACTTGAAAGTCAATATATTCCCACACGACACAGGCCAAATCCTGAAGGGCTTTATGATACATTTCTCTTGTGCAGGGACGCCAAACACAGGAGGAATCTCTACACATGCACAGCAGAGAAAAATCTCTGGCAGCTGTTCACATTTCCTTGTGGAGGGAAGGGGGAGGAAGTAGGTGTTTTGGGGCCCAAGTCAGTAGCTTTGGACAGCACACAAAGCTCCAGAGTCGGAGTGGGGAGCAGTGAGCAGTGTCCACTGCTCTGCAGCCAACAGGAGCAGCAGCCTGCAGCCCAGCTGTGGGCCAGCTCTGTGGTTTGGAGGCCCCAGAGCTCTTGGGACTGAGGATTCCTTTTACTCAGGTTGGCAGAGCTACAGGCATCAGACTTTTTCAAAAAGTCTCTACCCTGTTTCTCAGGATTTGAATTTGAACTTATTAGAAGGCAATTTTCTCCAAGACAGCATCTTTTGATTACATTGAGAAAGCACACTGCAGTGCTGTTTTTTCCTCCTTTATGAACAGTTTTAGTCTTCCAATGTACAAAATACTTGTTTGGGGTTTTTCTTGGACTTGCATTTCAGTGGCATGACAGTAAATCTGCCTGCAGAAGTCCAGTAACTTTCTTACACTTTGCAGCCTAAGTGGAAGCCTCAGTTGGGCAAGTTTAAAATGAAAAGTTCTGGTGCTCGTTACAATAGCAAAACCTTTTAATAGCACCAGAGAGGCAGGGGAACTTCACCAGATAACTAAATCCATTGATCTCTAATCCTTTGGGCCATACTTACTGTGGAAGGCTTGCATGCATGGCTTCAATCCAGAACCGCATGCTGCCAAAAAACGCTTAGTACGTTAGCAGCCAACAAAAATGTAAGAGGTCTGCTCTGCATGTGGGAAACAACATAAAAAGAAGTGGTTTTTTAGCTTAGTCTGACAAACGTTAGCATATAACACTGATATTAAAATGAAATGGCAGAAAGTCTCAATCATATCTTGGATGTTGGGGGACTTATATGTGCTAATTAAAAGGGACTGGGTGGCACTTTAGGCTGCTCTGTTGTAAGTTTCTTCTCAAGTACTGCAGTTCAAAACCTTCCTCAGGGAAGAAGCTGCTATTAATGTACATTTCTTGCAGGCTGAAACATTAAAAAGAGACATCTACTAAAGACAGATGCATTTCCTCCTCTATTTAGACACAAATACAGATGTTATTCATATCAAATATATATCATTCTCTGTCTCTGGTGACTGATCTTAAGGAACTATAAAATCTAGCTAAATATATTTATAGCTTTATTGTAGTGCCTATATTCAGATAATTCTTAATGCACTTCTTTATAAATACTAATTAATAATTCACATCAGAGGCAGGTCTGTATTGAATAAAAGTTCATGCTATGCCTTCCAGGTACCACTGACTCTCTCAGAGACTCTCTAAAAGTAGAAATAGTTGCATCTTTTAGATAACATCTCTAAGTCATACTGACCCTTGTGGTTTTCACTGTATATGTGATACCTTCCACTTTTCAGCTTACCAATATTTTACTTGTGTATGTGTACACACACATGCACACATCCTATATAAACTCTGTAAAAACTTACCTTTCAGAGTCCTTTTCATAAAAAGCTCTTTCTGTGTGTTAAAGACCTACACATAGAATTCTTTTCAATCAGAGAATGGCAGGCACTGTGTCAATGGACAAACACCCCAGACAGGACAATCCATTTGTTTTTGTGTATATCAGGGTGACATAAAAAAACCCCCATGGATTACTCAATTTCTCTGACTACAGCATTCAGAGATATTTCTTACAGGCAAGTTCCAGCTTCTGAAGGCTTGTGCAACTCTTTTGCCTGTTGGAACTTTCTTCAAATAATGGGAACACCAAGTAAGGATGGTCACAGTTGAGGTGAGGTCATGGACACACCTGATACCTTCCAGAAATACCTCTTAATCTGGTTCTTGTATCCATTTGTACAAAGGTGACCTAGCAAAATCAGACACATTCTTCAGCATGATTTTCTCAGAAGTCTAGAGCAAACATCATAATACCCAGGATATTGTGAAAGATTTGGTTTGGAATTTGTACATCTAGTAACACTGGTGTATTTGTAGGTACAAACTGGACATGTCTAAAACATATTCTGAGCAAATATCTTTCACTCAAGTTCCAGCCCGTGTTCACCTTCTCATTCTATCACATGGACAAAAGCCTTTGAGTAGGTGTCAGGTTTTAGTCACACAGGAGTAATCATGGCCTGAGCTACTTCCTGGAATGTGCCCAAAGCACAGGACAGCCCACTCCATGGATGGGCAGGGCATGCTCATGTAACAAGCAAAACCTGCGCCTCATGTCACCTATCTCAGCTCTGGTGCCCTTCCAGAAACACCTTGGAGGTTGCACATTGCAAGACACGTGGAATTTATGGCTGACCCTGAGCTTGGATCACCCTACAACAGAGTGGCTGTACCATGCTGGGATCAAGTGTCCACCAATGGGAATGCACAGACCTGAGCCTGGAAAAATACCAGACTTCACCCTGCTGCTGAAGCCAAGCTCTCAGGGTGCTTTGCAAGGCCTGTTTCAGATGCCTCTCTTCACAAATCTAACACAACACCCCAGCTCTGTAGAGCCAGCAAGATCAGGGAGAGATAAATAATATAGATACACTCATGAGACAACCAGCAACTCACAAGCTAGGCTTTTTAGGCAGACTTTTGGTAATGTATCCATAAGTTAGAATGGAGCCACTAGGCATCACTGACAAACATGTCATCTGCCTCAATGTGTTTGGAATTAAAGACATTTCTCAGAGAAAAAGTAAGCTATTAATATCCTGTGTTCATAATGCTGCATTTCTTTGCTTCCTTTTCTTTTTTTTTTTTTTTTTTTGTACTTCTGAAAACCCTACAATAATCTCTCTAATTCTACCAGATCCCTTTCTTCTAGTTCACAATAATGAGATATTACAATATCCTCTGGAAGACAGAGGCACTGACAGAATGCACTCCAGCACTGCGTGTTCTACCACACCACAGCACAATGGGACACCATTACTGGGAACCAAGTCTGCTCAATCTTGTTATGTCCTTCCAGAGCCAAATCCTTCTTGACTTACTCATGTAAAAATCCTATTGGATTCAGTGGGCATTTTGCCTGAGAGGGGAGCAGTTAAGAGCCCTCCCTGTTATTTTTCAGGCTTTTCCCTGATGAGGAGCCTGAGCATTCAAGATGTTGAGTTTCTGCTGGGTGGCCCAGGACCATGTATCTTCTCAGGAGAGCTCCAGTAACCCCTAAGACAAATTAATCAGGTGATTAAGAAACTGTGATTTCTGATGAGCTTTGTCTTTTCAATTTTGTTCTGTTAATCCGCTTTAAATAAACCTTCAATCAAATGCTTTTATTTTTAAAGTCTTTTGAAAATCACAAGGTTTTATTTGAGATAAATAATACCAGTTGCTTGTGAAAGCAGATCATTCAAAACCAAGAGGAAAACATTTCCTCTGTTCACCCAAAAGTTGTAAGCTTGACACTAGCATCATGTTTATGCTATAGCCCTTCAGACCAACATCCCCTCCCCAGATTATACTGACTTTTGTCCAAGCAGAGAAAGATTTAACTTAGATTGAGAGGAAAAAAACCCCAAACAGATGCAACAGAACTTTCCCTCACTTTCCCCCTGCCATTTAAAAAGCATTAGTAACTTCTAACTCTCCTGTTGAAAGCTCAGGGTATTTTCACTTTCTTATGATTATTTAATCTAACAAGTTCACATGACTTGTTTACCAGTTATTGCTGTCCTTGCATTTATTAATGCAAGAACTGTACCTAGATAATGTTCCATCAACCCTTCCTTTTTGAACCCCAGGATCTGGCCTGTTGAACATGCATTGATTTTGTATGATGCAATAGTTCATCAGATTCCTAACAGAACTGCACACATGAATCTCCAGATTAGACTATGGACTTGACATACCTGAGAGAACAACTGACAACTGCCCCTCAAGAACATTTGGATATTTTCTTAAGTGGATTCCAGTAGAATCAGTCAAAAGATCAAATCTCTGATTCTTTCTCTCACCAAACTTAACCTAAGGACTATAATTGTATATTTGTCATTTAACAACACCTTCTGCAGCTTCTTTCTTTTGTGCTTGCACAATGATTTCCAAACATTTGGTGCCTATTGCTCACCCAAGAACCTTAACATAGCAGCCAACCATAAATCTGTTTCTTTTCCCAACAACCATAAGAGTTTAAAATCCAAAAATCCTCCTTCACAGATTTTAGGAACTCTTTCAGAAGGTCAAGTCACCGTCTGTAGACATATTACTGTTGATGCATTTTCCAGTCCATGTTATCTAAGAAACAGTGAGCAGTTATCGCCATTTGATTAAATCCTCCCCCACCAGCCCCCTCAATGAAGCAGGATAAATATATATTGGTTTTGGAGGATAATTTTGGTCAGAATTTCCTGTAACAGATCAGTTCCTTAGCATGTGAGTCCACCTTTTCCTCTCACTAAATATGCTCCAGCTGGTTCTGTGGAGAATTGTGACGCATGCATAGAGTCAACAGGAGTGCCCTTCTTGGAAGGTTAATGCATAAATTACATTCCTCCTCCCTATTCATTTCTTCTGATGTTTGAGTGAATGGTTGCAGCAGTAATAATTAAGGAACATGAACTTATATAAAGGAGGTATGGATCATGTCATTACACTTGCATGCATATAAAGTACCCCTTTTTATGGGAAATGAAGTATTATTGCCAAATATAAACAAAGAAAGTAAGAGAAGGATGTTCTCCTCACCCAGACTCCCAAGTTAACTCCATCTCACTCAAACTCTACAAGTAATAGAATATCAACTCACTATGACTTCTTCTATGTTGTTTTAGACCCCATTCTGCATAAGTAACTATACGAGGGGAGATATTTACATCAGAATTAGTAAGCAGGATTTCAGAGGATTTCAGGAGCACACAAATTTTTAGCATCCCATTTATTTAAGCTGTATCTGCATTTTCTTCCTTGACTGAAGGCAGTATCTTTCACACTATTGAGGAGAACTGAATTCTAATGGACTATTGGAAGTCATGAAAAATTTCTGGCTGTAGATTGGATGGGCTTTTGTGCTATCTCAGGCATTGATCAGCATGGCTGCCCCATGAGTAACCTTCACTAGTTAGAGGACCAGCATTTAGACTAAAATACACATGGCTTGCATAGATAGACAGGAATTAAGCTGCTGAATACTCTTCCAACACAAAAAGTAGGGGTCACCATAGGACATATTAATATAATTTCATTTACATTAGTTAGCTAGGACAGCAAGGTGTGGTCATACATGCCTTAGCCCTGGCTGTATTGTCCTTTGCTTGCAAGCCTAACTTCACTGCTGTTGCTGGATGGAAAAAGGTCAGGCATGCTGGAAAACACGCCTCTATTTTGCTGGGTAGGCACTCCCTCAAAAGCTTTGCAGTGGGAGCCCTATCTGCACCAAGTCATTCCAAAGCCATTTCTACAGCTCTCTTTGATGAAGTTCTTGGTTCTAACTGGCATTAAGAGTTCACTGAAACGATGGGGCAAAAGTAACTTTGCCTTCATTTTTCTAAAGCATCAAGTGTAGCTATGTTTTGTACTGGTGTAGTTCTTAGATATGTTTCAGTTTAATACCACAGTATCAGCTGTATGTACATCTTGTTAAACAGTAAGGTAAAACCTAACCCCAGATCAGTATCCTTAATTTCCACCATGGAGTATAATAATAAGTTCTTTTTTTAATTTTTTTTTTTTTTCCCTTAAACTGATGAGCTGTGACAGAGTTATTTTGCAACTTAACAAGTCTGTGAATTATTCTCATTTCCTCTTTGGCATTTCTCCTCACTAAGCTGATATAACTAGTGTTTAGCAAACACTTCAGCAAGGTAAGGTTTGTATATTCACAAAACTAGAGAAATGCACAAAAGTAATTTCTGGAATTGGTGAAACATCTCTAGAGCTAACTTTGAGAAAGTAGGACTGTTCAGTTGAACTATTAGATGCTGAAGTGTAGAGCAAGAAGAGCCGACATCTTTCGTGCGATAATTGAAATAATTTCAATTCATTTCCTTCTTGGTTGGACAGAAACATGCTTTTAATAGTAAAGAAATCTTGAGGGAATCCATTGACCTAACCAGTCTTATAATGCAAGAAGTTAATGGACAAAAATGATATTCATCTTCAGTTTATAATAGCATTTTCTTTTCACAGAACTAAAACCATACAAAGGCAAAGTATATTATAAGAGCAACTGCTACTCTGGTAGATACATGACCTTTGTTTTATGTAACAATTACTGGGTTGGTGGAAAAATAAAATAAAAAACCCCAACAAATTTTTATGCTAAGATAATAAATTATAAATTATGAAAGTCTAAGGCACTAAGCAACTTGTAAGCAACAGTCCTGTCTCTTAGCAACGAGCCATGGAAAGCAGCTTGTTGATACGAATAGAGCAGACAGGATTGTTTTGCAATGATTACCACCAAGGAACTAAGAACAACATTTTAACACCTGCCTCAGGGCACTTCTGCACCTAGCTATCCATCTCTCCAGTGGCCCACAAAGCCTGGGCTGGATGCCAGGCGGCTTCTGAGCCCTGCCTCCTTCCCAGAGCTGGCCCGCTGCAACAAAAAGGACCCTAGAGGAAAGATCAAAGAGGTGGAGTTCAGGTGTGTTGCACACTTGTGCCCGCTTCTATTTCTTTAAATGCCTTTTTACAAAAAAAAAATGCATGATCATTAGTGTAAATGTTTATTTTTTTCCTCTCTCTGTGCCCCTTTAGTGCTGTGTCTAATCTATACTTAGCGTTATGAATGAATGCAGACAAGTTTTTGATATTAAGCCAACATTTTTTTACTGTAGTTTTATTCTTAAATACCCAGCATTAAGAGCTGGAGGAACAGGGCAATCAGCAGCACCTTCTTGTTGTTTTGCCATTGTGTTGGTTTCAAAAACATACAAAGAAAATATTTTCAGGAATAAAGTGTCTCCTAAGTCCCAGAACTAACATCAGTGGTGGCTCATTCATTCTCTCAGGTAGAACATTACAATAGTGAAGGGAAGCTGTAGGGAAGGGTAGTAGAAATTAAGGGAAAAAAAAGGTGATGTGGAATCCAAGCAGATGAAGAAAATATCTTAGGAGAGGAGTAAAAATGGGAAGGGAAGGGAAGGGAAGGGAAGGGAAGGGAAGGGAAGGGAAGGGAAGGGAAGGGAAGGGAAGGGAAGGGAAGGGAAGGGAAGGGAAGGGAAGGGAAGGGAAGGGAAGGGAAGGGAAGGGAAGGGAAGGGAAGGGAAGGGAAGGGAAGGGAAGGGAAGGGAAGGGAAGGGAAGGGAAGGGAAGGGAAGGGAAGGGAAGGGAAGGGAAGGGAAGGGAAGGGAAGGGAAGGGAAGGGAAGGGAAGGGAAGGGAAGGGAAGGGAAGGGAAGGGAAGGGAAGGGAAGGGAAGGGAAGGGAAGGGAAGGGAAGGGAAGGGAAGGGAAGGGAAGGGAAGGGAAGGGAAGGGAAGGGAAGGGAAGGGAAGGGAAGGGAAGGGAAGGGAAGGGAAGGGAAGGGAAGGGAAGGGAAGGGAAGGGAAGGGAAGGGAAGGGAAGGGAAGGGAAGGGAAGGGAAGGGAAGGGAATAAAAATGGTGTGAAAGTGAGAAGAGCATGATAATGAAAGATATAAATGGGACAGTAGAGAAAGAGAAAAAGAGAAAGAAGTATCATGAAGACACACACACACTGCTTAGCTGTTGGCAGAAGTAATTTCCCTTGCAGAAAAGAGTGGAGGGAGAACAGCTAAAAGGAGAATTTAATTCTGATCTGCTGGAAATCCATCATTGACTCATGAGACCTGGCAATTCTTCCAGTCCACTTTAAGCCCTAAGTGAGTTGGAGCACTGATCAAAGCCTACAGGCCAGCTTAGCCTATAACCCCATCTATCTCCACATTATACCTGAATTTATTAAGCAATGCAACTGTGCTAAGCACGTTTCTATCAACATAGCTTTCCTGCTGCTGACTGGAATGCACATATGCCAATTTATTTTTTTTTTTCTGTATGAAACTGCCCCATACTTGCTAAGGATACCTGGAGTTGAGTTGGAATATATTTGGAATTTACATGAAGGCCAGAGACTCACTACAGAAAGCCAGGGTTTTGTTATTTCTTTTTTAAATTCCCCCTCAGAATTCAGTCGACTGATTTAAACTAAATTTTCTTAATGTAACTATGTAAATGTAAATGCAATGCTACTTAGGCACATTAAACAAACGCATGGGTTGATTCACCTAAAGAAATTATTTGTCCTCCCTGATGCAAAATCCTGGAGGATTTGGTCATTGTGTCTTACACACCGTTAAGGCTCACCAGGCAAAAGTAGGCTTTCTCCTTCACTTTTCTTTGGGGTGATTGAATATGAAGTCCAGCTCACTGCACATCCTTATGTGAGATAGTTTAACACGGTACCTCGAGGCTCTGTGGTCCCAGAATGCAGCGCAGCTCACTGGCAGGAGTTCAGCTGAAGACTAAACATTTGGCTCAGTGACAGCAGAGCTGCCAAGAGTTGGCAACAAGAGACTCACAGGGAAGCAGCAGGCTGCTAAACCCTTTCACATTTTTAATTAGATCCACACACCCATGTCTTTGAGCTATCATAAATATACAGATGACATAGAGAGCATTATTTGGGGTAAGGGAAAAAAAAAAAAAAAAAAAAAAGGAAGAAAAGAAAACTGTACTGCGGTATCTCTTACCTTATTAAAATAATTTACCTACAGCTAGTCTGGGGAACTGAGGGGGGAAGGAAAGGGGTTGTGACATTTGGGTGGCTGCGGTGGAATGCGCGGCGCTGGTCCTGCGGAGGCGGGCACGGAGCAGCAGCATCGCCAGGAGAGGGCAACACCGGCAGCATCGCCAGGAGAGGGCAACACCGGCAGCATCCCCAGGAGAGGGCAACACCGGCAGCACCGCCAGGAGAGGGCAACACCGGCAGCATCCCCAGGAGAGGGCAACACCGGCAGCACCGCCAGGAGAGGGCAACACCGGCAGCATCCCCAGGAGAGGGCAACACCGGCAGCACCGCCAGGAGAGGGCAACACCGGCAGCACCGCCAGGAGAGGGCAACACCGGCAGCATCCCCAGGAGAGGGCAACACCGGCAGCATCCCCAGGAGAGGGCAACACCGGCAGCATCTCCAGGAGAGGGCAACACCGGCAGCATCGCCAGGAGAGGGCAACACCGGCAGCATCCCCAGGAGAGGGCAACACCGGCAGCACCGCCAGGAGAGGGCAACACCGGCAGCATCCCCAGGAGAGGGCAACACCGGCAGCATCGCCGGAGAGGGCAACACCGGCAGCACCGCCAGCAATCCTGGGACAGCCCCAGCTCAAGCTCCGAGTGTTCTTAAGTGTGCGTCTTGCGATGACGTTGTTGGTAAAATTATTTGTTTGGGTTTTTTTGTGGTTTGCACCGTTGTTACTATTTTCTAAAAACACCTTGATGTACTAAAAGCTCTTTTATTTATTTTTTCTTATTAATTTCTGTGCAAAGATATTTTCCAAGTTCAGTTCTCCCTAAACTTTCTTTCCTCCTGACTTTCCTGTTGAACTCCTTCCTTCAAGATAATGAAGAATAATGAATATAATTTGATTGGTTGTTTAATTTAATTCCTTTAATTTTTTTATTAGTGATTACACAGAACAATTCCCCTGCCACTCATCACTTTTTTTTTTTATCTGATACCTTTCAGATCAACAGCAATAAAGACATACATCAAATACATTTTATGCTGGCAATTGACATCATCATATAGGACAATCCAATGCATTGGGTTAAAAGATCTCTTCTTATGTCCAAGGACTGTGACACTCAAAGTATTGTCTCTTGTCTCTTTTGTTGTAAAGCCTTTACATTTTATTCAAAATAAAAACTGTAGCTATACCATCCACCTGCAGTGTAAAAACATGCACAAAGGATCTTTGCAACTGGCCTGGAAGGGCTAGGATTTTTTTCTTGTATTTCTCCTAATTTTAAAGAAAATCTAATAATGAAACAAAGTACTTGAAATACTGTAGGGGGAAAAAGGAATCACATGTTGTCTCTCCTGGAAGCACAAATTTTATAAATAGACACTATAGCAAACATCAAAAAAATTTCTGTGCAAAGAAACCAACAGATAATGTGTATTTGACATTGCCCATTTATTCCAAACTGTGTTAGCCATTACACTGCCAGTTAACTCTGAATGTGCAAACCACAAGAAAAGTCCCTTCATCCTGGATGTCTGGAAAACTGTTTGTGTCATCCTTGATTTTTTCTCCTATATGAGTTGAACTTAGCCATGTCTTACTTCTCTTGATTTTTCTCCTGTGTACTTCACCACAAAGTGGAAGGCACAGAGTGACCCACTGCTTTTGTCTCCTTGTGCACCCAGGGCAGGTCCTTGGTAAACATTTCAGCCAACAAGGTCTGTGACCATTACCACTAAATCTGCTCTGACTTCGTGTCCCCAGCAGCTTAATTTGAGCTGAATGTACAGGAAGAACCTCTTACAAATGGACTGGGCCACTACAAACCTTCACACCATAAGGTTGTGAAGTAAGACATGTCAAGAATGTTAAATCATTGTGTGGGGCATCCTTTAACATTTGTAAAATCATTAGCAAAATAAGACTTTTCTCTTGCTTTCAGCTACCAGCATCCAAGTAACTGAATGAAAATTAAAAGAAAGAAAATAAATACAAATAAACATAATTGATCCTTTTAACAGTTTACTGCTGCTAGTAATGAGGTCCACTTCTTAGGGGCAGATTCTAAAAGAAGTACTTATGTGCCGTGAAAAAAATAAAAAAATAAAAAATTACAAAAAGATGATTAAAGAACCAGCCTAGAATATTACCCCCAGAGTTCCAAACTTCCACATGACAGAAGCTCAAGAACATTTCACAGGTACAGACATAGAACATCTAGTAACAATAGTACTAATAATAGTTTCTCTATATTAGCTATGTTATTAAACAGATTTCTTTGATAGCAAAACCATAGTGTTAATATCTTCTGTGTGAGTTGTATCAGTATTAAATAAGCAAGTTTCAGTGTAATTAATACAAGTGATCTTGTATCTCAGTTACATGTATCTTATCTGGAAGAAGGCATTTTAATAGAGATGTACTCTTTAATGAAGTCTGGGCTTTAGTTTATCAGAAATTCAAAAGAAGGAGTGGTGCCTCTTTTCTCCCCTCTCACTCTTCCTTATTTTCCTCTGGAAGGAACCTCTCTTGATACTAACCAGCCCCAAGCATGTTTACTACAACTGTCCAACAGAGGTAAATACCTGTGCTGATTCATTAAAATTCTTGTTCAGATCTGATCAAAACCTGGATGTCAAATCTGAGGTCTGCCCATGCAGGCTTCCCCACGCCAGCCTTTCTCAGACCTGCCAAGCTACCAGGCCCCTGGCTATTAACAATTTTATTCAGAGGTTTCAACAGAAAAATGGACAAGTGAGAAGCAAGAATGGAAAATCCTGTTTAAATCATCTGCTCTCTTTCCATGTCACTGCTGGAAACTTTGCTAAATTTACAGACTTTGCTGTCATCAGTGCTAAAAGAGGTTTCTGTGTACAGCTTTTGCTGCATCAGATTCATGCAGCAAGCTGTTAAAAAAGATGGGGTAGATGGGTGTGATTTTGACCTTTCCAGAATGAGTTGTGCTTCTCTGGATATAGAAAGACCTAAGCCAGAGTTTGTGCACAGTGGTGTGAATATTTCCACCAGCTCCACTGAGCCTTGGAGCAGCCCTGAGGGGAAGAGAAACAAGAATGAAGGCTTGAGTCTGTCCCCCTCACCAACCTCCCATACCTACATACCCAGAGTGAAGTGAGACTGCATAGACCTGGCCTTGGACTGTTCCTTGTGGGCAGAATTGACAGAGGTTGCTCTGATGATGTTATGATCTGTCTAGGCATGAGATATTCCCCAAAACTGAAACTGGAGAATGCAGCACAATGGTGCCTCTCAGCACCTTTCCCTGCAGAGATCATTTGATTAAGCATGACATGTAAAACCTAAAGCACAGAGCATTTGTTTCATAGGGTGTACCTGTGACACCAGGAAAATTGGCATGTCTGGCTGTAAGACACAGTCAGAAGTCTGCAGGTGAAATGTTACCTCCCAGTGCCCAAGCACAACTCAGTGCTTCTGTTCCCACTTTCTGGCTCTGAAAATGAAAGATGGGAGAAAACAAAGCAAAAAATGTGTCTTTGTGCCACTGTAAATCTGGTTCAGAGATGCTGTCCTTTGGCTCAGCCAGCAAGCAGCTTTCCTTGGATTTCTTTACTTACAGAAGTGGCTGAAGGACATGTTTGGAAATCCTCCTTTCAGCCCAGCCCTCCCTCCTTGCAGCCCAGTCCAGAAGCAGCCTATATGGCAGACCCTGTGATGGCAGTATTCAGAAGGGAGCACAGCACAGAACATGCCTGAGAGCCAATTACCAGGCACTGCTTGGCCCAGTTGGACTGGAAAGGTCAGATTTGTGATCTCACAAACTGCAAATTCAAGTATAACTCTTACCTGCCCTCAGAATTTTCATCATTGGGCTCACGCACTGCAATACCATGCTAAATTTTTTTGAAAGATTTTTTTAGCTCTGAAAAACACATTTCAATCATGTTGATTTCCCTTTGCTGCTCTGCCTAAAAAGGCATGTCCAGGAAGTATTTATTTTCAGGTAAAGAGGCAGCTTTCATAGTCTCTTTCATCTTTTAATGAGACACAAAAAATATACTACTTTAAATCAACAGTACTGAATCCAATTAAAATATATGAAAAATGATATCTAGTTTACTGTCAGACTTTGCAGATGTCTTGCATATTGCAGACAAAAAAATCCTATACACTTGCTTGTCAAAGAAAAATAATTTAAATATTAACTTTTTCCTGGTTTGTTATTTAAAAGAATCATGTTTTCTAATTGCTAGCATATATTCATATTGTCCTCATTTCTGTCAGCAAAATAGTTCTAAACAACCCCATTTTAGCAAGCGAATTTATTACAGTTATAAATAAAGTGATTATTTCAGCAGCTGTAAAATGTTCCAATATACACTACAACTACTCCTCCAGTAAAAGTTCTAAAAGCATCATTTGTGCATTCCATGCTATGAGCAGTAGTAGACCAGGATTAGGAAAGCTACTTTTCCTCAAACCAGTTTTAATGAACCCAAAAACTACACTTAGTCCCAAATAAAGTCACAATAATAAAACTCCATTCAGTATTACCTTAGCTAGTCTTATAGCAAGAAATTCTTAAACAAATAAAATGGACACCAGAAGTTTGCTTCTTGATCCAAGCAAGCACCCGCCTGCCCCATCCTTCCACAAAAAGTCCTCTCATCCCTAACAGATTAAAATCAGGAAAAACATTCCAGGGACTTCCCTGTAATAAGCATATCATTTGAATCTATGTGGTGTTTTGTTGTTTTTTTATTTTTTTTTTCCTATCAGAAACACTGCAAAGGTTTTATTTAGTGTGCCTTTATTTCAGCATAACAAGGAATATCTGGTTTCAGATCTCCCCTCTATTCTATCCTGAAGATAGGATCAGTTCACTGAAGGCTGAGAGAAAAAAAACACAAGTGCTGTTGCTTCATTGTGAATTTTGTCTCTGACTTCAGAGAGGCCAACATTTCCCTCTCAATAGTCCCTTGTTTATAGATCACAGCATCACCTTAGG
Organism: Oenanthe melanoleuca; assembly: GCF_029582105.1. Lineage (NCBI taxonomy): Eukaryota > Metazoa > Chordata > Aves > Passeriformes > Muscicapidae > Oenanthe > Oenanthe melanoleuca. The sequence goes on along the minus strand of NW_026612912.1, from coordinate 4,615 downwards.
CCTTTTGGCCATAGGATTGAACTGGAAACTTTTATTTAGGTTTCTGCCCTCTCTTCTCCCCTAGCCCTGCTCATGCTCTTCTTTTAATCTGAGTTTAGAATAGTGGAGGAGCAGTCAGTCACTAAGGACAGGGCTTGGAGGTTCAGAGAAGGGAGCACTACCCCTTACCACAAACACATCTGTGGTCACTAAATTTAGCAGGGTTCAAGAAAGTCTGCCAGGACAAGCTCAGTTCAGCCTTCCTCAGCCTTTTCTTTACTAGAAAAATGTCTTACAGATTCCTCAGCTGCCTGTTCCAGATCTCCCATAAAGCTGAAGCTGAGCACACGCCTGTGCTACCATCCAGACACCACTGACTGATGCCTGTAACTCACTGCCAAAACGTAGGAGCAGGAGCGTGCAAACTAATCATTGCAGCAACTATGCATTTAAAATTTAGCCTGTTTTCCACTAACAAGCAGAAATAACATCCCATCCCACTTCCATCCAGGAGCTAGTAATGCTGCCAGCTAAACCTCCTAAGAGTTCTTTTCAGCCATGAACCACAGAATGCTGAAATCAAGAGGAACTTTTCCTAATCTGAACACTGTTTCACAAAGGACAACTGCAAATCTTCTCCCACCCACACCCAGAACAAGGTTCCTTCATTTATGAAATGCCCATAACTAGCAAAGATGTTTTCATTCCTACCTTCCCTGGCAAAGTCCCAGGTACAAGCAGCAACAAGCACAGGAAGCCTGATAATCTGCCAAACCTGACTCCAGCATTCCTTGCTCCTCACATGACAGATCAGATACTTGGTCAAAACATCTCTGACAATACTGTCGTCCCTCCAATATCAAGGCAGCCTGATTTTTTAGGGAAAAGCTAGATCTATTTGTTACTGCCTCTTCTATTTGCCCTGCATAGCCTCTAGACACTTACTGTATTAATCACATCTCTTTCCTTCATTTCTATGCAACTTTGTCCTCTTTAAATACAGAAAACTTGTCATTGGCAGTCGCTTTCTCAGAACAAAGTATTATTTTTTTTTCTGTTAAAATTAAGCATTCTGTGTCCAGTTTTCTTAAAAATTGTGCTCTGGATAAATCTAAGGCAAGTAATTTTAAGAATCCTTCGGTGATCTATCATTTCACTGATTCTAAAATTGTTAAACCTGAAGTGAAAACAGGTTTGTACAGTTTGAGTGTGTCAGTATGGACATTTTGCCTATTTCAAACTGTCCTATTTACATGCATCACCTTCTAAAGAAACCAGACACAGGGTTATGTAATTTCATTTGAGTTTGAAAGTGCCATGCATGATTTTTTTTTTTTTTTGTTTTCAATCCTTCTGTTCTATTTTCCTGCCTCCTCTCCAAGGTTTAGGTCTGACCCTTCTGACACATTAACCTGGTCAAGAGAAAACTTGGGTTCTAACTCCAACTTTTCATTGCCCTTCATGGTGTCCTTAGGAAATCACTCTGCCCCCCTGCTTCCTGTCTCATTTCCTACTTGCAAACACAGACAACCATAACTTTCACTCTGTGTTTACCCAATGGATCCAAATGGGATGTTGGTGGACAAAGTAAAACAGCTGCTGTATAGTTTCGATAAATTGTCATGATACCCCTAATCCATGCAGTGCCATGAATGTTGAGGGAATATTAAGTAAATCAGTGCTTTATTTGTACCAATGTTCTAATGAGGAGGGAACATTTTCATCTTTCTCGTCTAGTTTGCGTACATGAAACTTAAAGAAAATTAAAAGGCTTAGATATATACTGTCATTGCAGTGTGGAAAATTCAGTCAGGAATTCCATTATGTTCTTTTCTAGGGAAAGGAAGCCACTGGTAATATATAACATATTGTGAAGAACCACAAACAACCCAGCAAGGCCTTTTCCTCTCTTTTCCCTCTCGAGGGTCAATGGTTACTTCACAGGCCATTTCAGCATCTGTCTGTGCTGAAAAAGGTGCACGTACCTGTGACCTGGATGCATAATGGTGGCAATGCTTTAACCCCAAGTGAGATGCAGCACTGAAGTGCCTGACACGAGGCAGATGCCATAATGCTGATGCCACCACTGCAGCTGTGGGGGTTAAAAGGGCTGCTCTTTTCATTATTTAGCCAATTCATTAACAGTCAAGGCACAGCGCAACTGGTGAGCACCTTGCATGGTCACTTCCATGTTGAATTCTTATAAACATATTTGGATCATCTGGTGGCTTTCAGCACTGCAGAGCCAGGTTGCTTGAATGTGCCAGTTTCTGGCCTGACTTCAGTATTAGTGCCTGCTGACAGAGGGGTGCTGCTGAGACAAGCAGGGCTGGAAAGTGAGGGATAATGAAGATGCTCTGTTTTACAGGATCCTTTCGGGAGATGCACCAGTTTCATGGGAAGTTTTCTTTCTCCCAGGACAAAAGCTTCTGCATTGGCTAATAGAAGGAGGAGTGTCACACGATGATGGATGTGTGAAATGACACACCAAAACAAAACAGCACGCCCCGTTTCTTCCCTAGGGGAGAGAGCGCAAGAACAAACCACATGTGACAATGTCAGTCATGTTGCTTAATGGACTGCTCTGGGACTTTCAGATGCTACAGCAATGTGGACAACATAAGAACCTGTTTGGGGCTGCATAGCATAGCAGTAAAATGGCAAAAAAACTGGAATGTTGTGCTCCAGATTTTTAGAACACAGCTTGAAAAAGCACGGTCAGCTTTTTGGCATGGTGATTTTTACCTGCATGCTGACCTAAGAGCAACCCAGAGGAGTCCTCTATATGGGCTCTGTACAAATCTGTGAAAAAATGAAGGGATTTATGAGGAATTAGCCTTGAGTTATTTCAAATTGTAAGCAGAAAAAAAAGAACAATTATTGTCATAGTGTTCAATTTCTATATTTTCTAAATGAAAACTGAAATGTCCCATTTACTGATAATTTTCTCTTTTGGGATCTTAATAATTTTAATATTAGAAAAATAGAATTTAAGAGATAAAATTACAAAAAAAAGTGAAATTATTGAAGAAAAACTGATGACTGACATGCATGCTTTTCTTCATCTGAATTATTTGAGAACACTTTTTATATTTCTGTTCTTGTTCGTTATTTAATTTTATCTTGATGAGGAAAATTATTTCTCATCCTCTTTGTCTCCAGAATCTCTACTCTTGTGTCTCTGTGATGTAATATTGAAGGCCACCATAAAGATGACTATGTGGCTTCTAAGGTATTTTAGATATTTTCTGTAGCAGAGCAGTCCTTTGCCACATTATTTTGATTTGTTAGGGCACTGTGCTATAACAAGTCAAAATAGTGTGCATTTAAAATTAGCCTGAAGGCCAAATAATTTTTCTGGATCAGGGTATGGACAGTAGACCACAGAATAAAAAAAGTTATACAATCATGTTCCAGATCTTTCACAAACACAAGAGGAGATATCTAAAATTCACCTCTGCTTTTAATAATGAAACTGTGTACACAAGTATGAACTGGATTTTTATAATGATTTTTAAAATTTGGGCAAGCGTTAGCATAATGCAAAAAGCATATACAATCTCTAACATAAAACCTGAATATTTCTCAAGCACGAAAATCTCAAAAGAAAACTCAGCTAAGGTTCAATTCATATGTATAGTCAATGTCAGACTGTTTTATAAGAATTTCATATTATTCTTTCACTTGTTCTTCTACACCTCCAACTCAGAATATAATGAGAAATAAGGGGCAAGAATGCAAACAGCCAATGGTAGACAAATATAGTAAATAACAGAATTCACATACACAGCTGCCTATACTTTTTAAAGTCTCTTGAATAAGTGTTTTCAAAGGAAAAAATAAGTTAGAGTTCTTTTGGGATAACACAACATAGGAGTTTCTGGGCACAAAAGAGAGAAGAAAGTGAAGAAAAATCTGGATATTTGCTGCAAAGCATTAACCACATTCCTTCCCATAAAAATTATCGAAAGGAAAATATGTAAAGAACCAAGCACAGAGATATAACTTGACTTGAAATTGTAAAGGCCATGTCTCAAAACACACATTATCTCTTTAAAATACACTGATGTTATCCACTACCTCGATGGTATTTATAAACCCTTTCTATGTTTTCTTCTGCAATTTTATTTTAGACTCATGGCTTTTCCCAGTCTTCAGTCCTCCACTAAGTAAAAATAAAAATAAAAAAAAACCTCCTAACCTTAGAAATCTATTCAACCAGAATAATTTTCAACTAGAAAATGCCTATTCAACCACCTTCAGCCTTATATGAACCTTTCTGCAATTTACTGGAAGAATAAAGAGCCAGGCAATCTTTAAAGCATCTTAATTGTTCTCTGAGTGTAATAGAACACTCAGGAGACATGACCCTAAGTTGGCTGTAAATCATATTTGATTCCATGGACTGTGCTATTTCTCCATGTCTATGGTACATATATGACATGAAAGTAGGTTATTAAATCACACACATGTTTATTTTTCAAACAGATCTTATGACTCCCTTCTTTTTTCTTTTTCTTTTTCTTTTTTTTTTTATTTTTCCCCTCTGTCCTGCCTTTCCTCAGAGAAAGGCAGGAAGAGGATATGAAAATGGCAAGGGAACAAATGGTTTCTTTAAAGTTAAAAGAGGGTGAGA
>NW_026612911.1:0-25000 GCF_029582105.1 Oenanthe melanoleuca | reverse complement strand
GGGTGGAAGGAGGGAAGATTGTGATGGCAAAAAAGGCAGCAATGACCAAGTGGCTCATCTGAAGGGATAGGTTTGTACAGCCACCTACAGAAGACACTACTTATCCCTTATCCACTGTTACTAGCCTCTCTTCCATCAATACAAGCTGTGATAATTCTATTAAATGGCTTTGAAAATAAAATATTGGTTCAGAGAAAAGTGCAGCTCTTCACTGAAATAAAATGCACACTGGCACCCCCAAGTCCTTCTCAGCAGGGCTGCTCTCAATCCATTCATTCACACCTGTATTGACACTGAGGGCTGCCCTGACCCCAGTGCAGCACCTTGAACTTCCTTGTACCTCAGTAAGTTTCAGGATCATTGCCTCCCACCTATTCTATTCCTTAGAATATCAAAGGTAACACTTTACCTCCATTAGCCAGAAGATTCTCCTGAACTTTATCTTTACTGTCTTCTAGAACATCAGCCATATATTGGGCCACCTTCTTTACAACACTGAAAAATGAAAGATAAAGATACATAAAAAAACAAACAAACCAACTTCAAACCTATTTGAGAAATACCATTCATAAAATTGATTCTAAACTGCCTGAGATTGGATCAAAAATGACTGAATCAAACAAGGATGATGACAGCTCTACATCCAAACTTTCTGAGAGCACAAGCTGGGCTCAGTATCTGAAGAAGACCAAGTCCTCAGAAGTATTCTACAACTTCATTTAAAATCTCAACTGTTGCTACTCCAGTACTCAACAAGGTGAGGCTAGCTCCCTCACATTGGTGCTGAGTTCAAGTGTAATGTCACTATATTGCAAATTTTTTTAAAAATCTGTTGTAATTCCAACAGACTTCTAGAAATAGAGAGTTAGAAGTCAACGGTAATCCAAACTCAACAGTAAATCCAAACTAAAAGGCAACCCTGACAATGCAAACTGACACTCAAGACCTGCCTTCCTAACTGAAAAGCTATGTGCAATATTATTCACACATGCCAGGTCAAATAGTTTCCTTTTCTATTTAAAAATGTCTACTTAAGATTTCTCTCCTTAATACAGAAAATGGCTCTGGTTATGTGAAATTCCGCTTCTTTTGCTCAAAATCACTTTCAAAAAGCCATTAGTTTCTTCAAAATTATTAGCTTTTGCATTTAAATATTCACACTGTTTAAGCATTTCTATGGATTAGGAAATTACATTATCACTTTCTCAAAGTGTGTAAACAGTAGTCCTGCTAAATGAACAAACTTTTACTTCATTTCATCACCACTTCCTGCACCTGTCAGGCTCAGCTCTTAACAATTCTCCAGGACCCAGCACTACTACAGGGAGAACTGTCATCCATCAATGCATAATGTTCCACTATTCCATAAGAAGTTTAGACTATTTTTCTTTTTTCAAGAGCAGATACTGTGAAAACCAGCATCACAGCTTTCTTAAATCTTAGCTTGCTGACTGCCTGCAGAGGATTACTGTGGTACAAAAAAATGCTGAAAATAACCTGTGTATTATTAGGAGCCAGCAAATCATCACATCATTATTCTAATACTTTGCATTCTAGTAAAAATAAACTTTTACCTCTCCACAAACGCATCCAATTTAGCCAGCTCATCTGACAAACCAACCAAAACATCCAGTGTGCCAACCTAGAAGCAAAGATCAAAATGCATTAGCAGATGTATATAAACATAGAAAGATAAAACCAGCTTACAGTAAAACATCCATCTCCCAGCAAGTATCACTGAAGAACTACATAAAATGCTGGACTCTAAGACTTCAAACATCTTGATTTACCGAAGTCACACTGTGCTTCATTTGCTAGATATCACCTCTCAAAGCACCACAGCATCAGATGCAACTCATTAATTTGGTGCTCAATTCCAGTTCTGCAATCCAGCCACTCAAAACACGTTAAAACAATGTCTATGCTATGAATTTGCTGTATTTTTCACAAGGCTTCACAAGTTGCTTCAGCATTTAATTCACTACTTAGATCGAATGTGAAACTTCACTGAACAGAAATCTTGCCACTGGAGGTAACAGGACATTGAAAAGTTTGATGATACAAGAGTACTGCAGCAGTCACACCAACAAAAATCTGGACTTTTTGCATCTTGGGTAATAAAATATCTAGATTGTCTACAAGTTTTTACTCTTTCTTCCCTTCTCCTCCAGAAAACACTTTCTTCCATAATTTTGTATACTGAGAGTACACATTTCTTGGTGAAATATTACAGAATCCTCTGTCTAGCCAAGATGCTATTAATATTTAACATATTTGTAGCCTAGCATCTATTTTCTATATATCTAACCACTCAAATTCACATTATTCCTTTTCTATTTAGCCTTGAAGCAGAAAGGAGGAGAATTACTTAAGAATCATCATTACCAAATGACTTCCCATATGACCTTCTTGTGGGCCACAAGCAGAATAAGTAGCTCATTTTAACTAAGCACTCATAAGCTTCAGGACAAGCAAGTGCTTAAGCAGTAAGACTGCTGTTCAGTGGAGACTAAACCACTGCTTCAATGAGTTTTAACTAAAGGATCTCACTGCTTAAACAGCTTCACCGGGTCCACAACCTGTATAAAAGGTTTATTCAGCTTCTGCCCCGTTTAGGAAGCACAGCAGAAGCAAAACCAATTGTCTCCAACCCTTATGGGCCCCAACAGTTTTCAGCAACAACTCCTCTAAATGCTGCAGGCACCCTACAGTTTGAAAGCCATCCTGACTCATATCCAAGGATCTCCTGGGAGGAGACAGACATTTGTCCTAGTCCCTAATCTAACTCAGGACAGTCCAAACGTGAAGTTATGGCAATTGGAAGATCTTAAAAGGCACACTGAAGCACTTTGTGCCCTAGGCTCATCCCACAGCAGAGAAAAAGGCATTATGCCACCTGAACTTCATCCACTCTGTAGACAAAGACTGATAGCATTTTTTCGTCAATTTTCTAAGCTTTGATGAGCTTTCACTACATTAAACAGAGCTCCAAATTCTTGTTCAAGAAACATTCAGGCATCAGGAAAGACCTTTCTAAAGAAATACACTGGTTCATAACTTTTCCATATCCTGATGATTGTACTAAACCAAGATTAACTACTATCAGATTATGTTACTATTTGCTTCTCAATTAACAGTTTGACCAGTTTATTTTTCCATTTTCCACAACACATTGGCAGGTGTGGAATACACTGGAATGCTCAGCCAGAGACAAACCACTGCTTCAATGGAAGAATGTTACTTCTGGACAGAGAAAAGGCAGAGCAGCTGTTTGATCAATTCCTGTATTTTAATTTGAGCCTTTTCACTGTATCTCAGACAGAAAAGGAACAGGAAATTCAGAAGGGGAAAAGAAATTATTTTAATTTGACAAATTTAATTTGTCAAAGGAAACTCTCAATAATCAGATCACCAGTTCCTATTTTTCTTCCAAGTAACTGCTACTACTATGAGATCAAGACTACCATTCTCAGAAAAAGCTGCTTTTTTGCTGAAAGAACACAGGCTGCTGAATCTTGAAAACTTACAGAGTAAACAACTAACTTAGAAATTCAGAAAAAAAGAGAACTGTTGTCTGAGTTATTTCTTAGATCCACACATAAACATCAAGAGAAGTCAGCTGTTCTCTCTAAAACATGTGCAAGTTTTAATCTAGAGAAACAAAGATGATAAGAAACAAACACACTTGTTAGGACATGACATGGGGTTTGCATACCTTCAAATCCGGAATATTGAACTTTGAATTAGTAGAAAGATTGTTATGTTTTGTAGTTGCTGCATGTAGCTTCTCCCATGTCTGTTGACAGGTTTTTTCCCCAGGAGCAGAAATCAGCCAAAACTCTGTCATTTTTGTGCCCTTATCTTGATTTTTGTTGATTCTGAGGATAAAGGCAAGATGCTAGCAGAAGGGAAGCAAGCGAAAGAAGAAAAAATATGTGCCATTAATATAGCAGTCAAAGCTTTGCCTGAAGAAAAACATTTCATTCCATATTACTAGAGTGCAGTTTCCAGTCACTGTAAGAGATTTTACCAGGAGTATCATGTGGTTTCAAATTATTTTTTTTCCTATCTTCCAAATCACATTTACACAGTTGGAAAATCATTTTAAACTGCCCATCCTGTACGTTAAAGTGGACTGAGTCTGCAAAATTAGCACCTTTCAACTGTAATTTCACAGAAAGATAACACATAAACAATCTTAAGTGAATGTAAAACAGGACCCAAATTATATTTTTACAGCTCTATACATTTTCCAGCATCTGTACAAGAAACAACTTTTTCTGAAAACATCAGAGAAAAAAATTTAAAAAAGCAAATTTCAACTCTGACATATCTTTTCCAATCACTTTTCACATTAGGACAGTGCTTTAAAGTAAGTAAATGCCTAAAATTATTTAAATGCAATAAGATCTAGTTTATTCTTTCAAGCAACGAAGCTTCTCCTGGCAGCTAAAAATTCCAACAAAAAGGAGAACTTTCTAGTCTAGCTTTCTAGTCTTGATATCTCTATTATCACTTCAGCCCATCAATAAGATCAGACATACTGGCATTAGCCAAGAAGCTGTTGGTAGTAAATACGAATGGTGTTGATTTACTTTGCAGACAAGCTCAGGAAGTTAAGAGTATACAAGTTCTTTTGTGACTAAGAAGCAGAAACAGCTGGTTGAGAGTTACTGGTTGTTTTTAATAAGGGAATGAAGAACAAAATTAAAATGTACCTTGACAGAATCTAAATGTCAAATTTTGATATCTGCAAGGTCTTCTGTAGCAGATTTGAATGAGTAGAGACAAATGTACATTCCACGAGCACAGACTACACCACTCAATTTTTTTTGAGGGAGAACAAATCAAATGTTGCATTTGTTAGAACTACTATGCGGTAGCAAACTTTGCCCAAAACTAGACACATAGCTCCTTCTTCTGTGTATTCATTCTAGAGGTAGTAACTTATCAAGTGTGTTGAAATTCCAGGTAAGATAAAGGCCTGGTTGCTGATTCTTTTGCTCAGCTACTCAGGAAGCCTAAAGCTGAAGTCTACCAGCAATTAAATTACCATCATAAAGCACAGCCTGGCATTGCAGCCATCCCCCTTGGACTTAAGGGGCCTTGTTTCCAGCAGGAGATGATGACAGCCAGTTCCTGAGGTCTTGATAACACAAACTCCATGGCACTGGCACTGCACCACCAGGCACAGCACAGCAGGGCCACAAACCCAAACACAGACAATGCCAAGGCAGCTACAGGTAACTGAGAAATCAGAATATTCACAAGGCCAGACACACAATATCAGTTATCATCAAGCCACAGGGCTTCTTTGTTTAGTGCCTACTAATTATTGACAATTTGCAACAAAACAAAATTTCCTCTTGTTCAGACTACTATCATCTTCCTTAATGCATGCCAGACTCAGTGCAGGAGAGGTTTTCCTACACTCCACTGAACTCTGGCCCTATAAAAGGAATAGCCAAGTTTACAGTAAACTTCACCTCTCAAAGTGTTGAAGATTTAAAGTGTGTTTTTCTGGATTTGACTGGAGTAGGACTAGAAAAAGCTGTGGAATAAATGTTGGATAAACAAACTAGGTGGTGGCAGCAGCAACTCTCAAACACTCAAGTAAAAGACAGAAGAGCTCTAACACAGAAATCCAGAATCCTACTCAGTAAGACATAGGGAACATTGCATTCTCATGTTTTCCATAAACATCAATACTCCCTAAAGAATATTTATAAAGTGTCCAGAAGTGGCACAAGAGGAACAGTTGTAGTTCCCAGCAATCATTAAGTCACTGGACTTCTCTTCCTCCCACACCATTTTTTGTCTGTGTGGTTGGTCCTGAAGCTCTGCTCCATTTCTAATAGTCATGGGAAGGAAGATTATTTGCAATTTCAGGTAAAATTAAGGTGTTATCAAATACACAGAAGGGAACAAAAAGTTTGGTAGAAGAGTTTTAAGCCTTTTACATAAAGGGGCTTGAAATCAGAACAATGGAGAACAGCAAACAAGAAGTGAAGAAAGGAGAAGTGCTACAGAATGGTTTGAAAAACAGATACAAATGCTGGTCAGACAAAAAATACATACAGACCAACTGTAAAATTAAAACCAAGCAAATTAAAGAACCACAAGATAAAGCAGGAAAGACCAAGGGTTCAAAATAAAACCTAGAATAAGCAATAATAATGGGGAGGTTGTTCACACCATGTACCTCCATGACCAGGACTTTTTTATAATGTACACTGCTTCATCCCTACGTTATTAGAAAAATTAGGATTTCCAAAGAAAAAATCTTTCCTGCAGTATACTACAATCTAAAATAAAACTTATGAACAAGTGTTTTCAGTGCTGTACCAGAAAAACATACAGTGATGTCAAAACATAATCTCACTACGGCATTGCACTTCACAAAAAACACAGGGCAAAGGGCAGGGGAGAAGGACTTCTATTTATTTCAACAGGAAACCTCAATTTACTGATGCGACTTAGCACTACATCCACAGGGTTCCACTTCTTCAAGCTCGCTTTCAGAAATCACTTCTGCCGCTTGACCCCCACGTTTCATAAACAGAAGGGCCGAGAGGAGGAAGCCGGGGAGATGAGACGGGGCCGCGGGGAGTCCCAGGCCTGTGGAGTGACCTGGGGCGGCACCGGGAGCGGGGGGCGCTGCCCTCGCTCCCCACCGAGCCCTGACCCGGATCACGGGATTACATGTCAGGCCCACAGCCCGGCAGCCGTGGCTCGGGCTGCCCGGGCCGCGCTGTCCCTTCGCCTCCGCGATGTAAACACTCCCCGCAGCGGCACAGCGGCGGCCCCGCAGAGCCCCGGGAGCGGCGCTGCGCTTCACGCCAGGCCCCGCGCGGCCCGGCGCCGGGGTAGGCCGTGCGCCGGGACAGGCCGGGGCGCTGCGGCAGGCGCTCGGGGCAGCCCAGACACTCGTCCCCCGCTCCTCCCCTCCTCCCTGCTGCCCGCCGCCGGCCCGGCCCCGCGTTACCGTCACTGCTCCATCCCCGGCGCCGCCGCCCGCTCACCCGCCGCTGGGTCACGTGACCCGCGGTCAGCTGACGCCGCCGCAGCGCCGGGCACGGGGGGCGGGAGGCGGCGCTGTGACGTCATCGGCGCAGTGCCTGCCGGGGGCGCCGGGGCCGCGGGTTCGAGACCCGCTCTGCCTCCATCGCTGCTCCGCTGCGCGCTCCCTGCCGCGGCACCGCTATCGGCACGGGCACCGCGGGGCACCGGCTGCCTCAGGGCACTTCGGATTAATCTGGGCTTGATTAGGGAATTGGTGTGACAACCACATGTGGCTCAGGGCGGCCCCGCGTTAAGAAGGCTTTGTACGATTCTGCCCTGAGGGCACAGAAGGATGGTCGGGTTTGAAAGCGTGTTTGTTCTTGCTGCGGCCAGTAATTTTCCTCAGATTGCAGAAACACAGGGTCAAGGAAACATTTAGACTGTAGGATCATCCAGCACGTAGAACACCACCCTGTAAACCACATTGTGCCACTGAGTGCCACATCCAGTCTAGCTTTAAACCTCTAAGTTGGCGACTCCAGCACCTCCCTGGGCACGGGCAATCCATCCCAGCGTTTAATCACTCGTCCTGTGAAGAAATTCCTCCTGATGTCCAACCCAAACTTCCCCTGGCGCAGTGTGAGGCCGCGTTCTCTGACTCTGTGAGCAGAGCCCGGCCCGCAGCAGGGCTCGGCTCCTCTCAGCGCTGCACGGAGCGATCAGGTCACCCCGAGCCTCCTCGGCTCCAGGCTGAGCACCCCCAGCTCCCTCAGCTGCCCCCACAGCCCCTGTGCTCCGGACCCTTCCCAGCTCCCTGTCCTTCTCCGGACACGCTCCAGCCCCTCACTGTCCGTCCTGGGCTGAGGGGCCAGAACTGAGCCCAGCGCTCGAGATGAGTCCTCAGGAGTGCCCGGAACAGGGGAGAAGATCAGCTCTTGGGAACCACAGCGCTGGGAAGCAGAGCGTGCTGCAGGGGTCACGGCTGAACGGGCGCGGAAACGCTCCGCACGTTTCACTGCTGTCGGTCTGCAGCGCAGGCCTTGAGAAAAGAGGAGGCTTTCATCCAGGTGGCACTGGGAAAACATGCACTTGAGAAGAAACTGCTGCTGTTTCATTCTGGCACCTAACCCCGAGTGTCAGCTCAGGGTAGAAATGCTGCGTGAAAAGGATCAGATTGTAAATTGCTCTATCGCTAGCTAAGTTGTGTGAAACTGCCTGTCACTGTAATTCACAACATCATCTGAGGAAAGCAGAAACTGCACAAAAAAAGCAAACTTTAGGGAACAAAATAGTTTGTTCCTATTTTTCTTCGGTTGCTTTTTTTTCCCTTTTTTTTTTTTTTTCTTTTTCGAAGTCGGCAAGATTTGGAGCCATTATATAGCTGTGGGTGGCTTGTGGGGAGCTGCAGCAGAGAAGGCACAAATGTGACCAGAGATATCTGCGGGGTGACTTCACACAGATCCAACCCAGCAAAGGAGCAGAAGCTCCGAGCTCTGCTTACTCAAGTTCAAAGTGTGAATGCTGTTAAACAGCCCCCGATGTGACAGATCAGTCTTCCTTCAGCCGTTTATGTTGTCCTTCAACCACCAGAGGCTGCTGAAAATGTTCCCATTGCCGAACTGCCCACAGCCATTTAAAATGCTCCTAATGGTACAATTTTGTTAGAGAGGCTTTTCTCATCAATATAAAAAGACTTACCCTTAACTAGCATGGTAAAACAGACACTTACCCACCTTAAAAGTGGGCAAACTTAGTTTTAAATCCTAAATTAAAAATTGCGGCGTGAAAAATTTCTTAGTGGATGCATTATTAAGATTTCAATGAGAAATCCTATAAAATTTCACAATAGGCATATTTTCTCGTTATTATTGCAAGCCATTTCCTCAAAATGTGGCAATATATGCCATATGCAAACACTAACCAGCAAATGCAAGACATTATCTGTGTTATTTTTGGAACAAGATAAGATTTTTTTGAGTGATCCATAGCTCCAAGCTATCAGACGGAAACTTGGCATCAACCTCTATAAATAAACAGAGTGGTTAGTAAATGATACTCTAAAAGCAGTACTTAAGAGGAGAACAGCAAGCATTTCTAACCTGCAAAATGACAACATGCTTGTAAAACTGCAGGAGGGATTCTGAGAACAAGGACCTATGATCTGCTACTTAAAGTCCACTGCCTAATGTGATTGGTTTTAAAATGTTATTTGCCATTTGGTTAACTGATATCAATGAGGTACAAAGCAAGCCTGTAGGCAATCTATAACTCCTCACTAGAAAACAAAAAAAACCCAACTGTCTAAACAACAACAACAACAACAACATTAATAATAATAATAATAATAATAATAATAATAATAATAATAATAATAATAATAATAATGTAATTAACACAAATCAAACAACAAGGATATTAGCACCCATGGAATAAATGTACAGTAACATGCTGCCACATGGTCTTTAAGTGAGCTATTGGTGAGAAACCCCAGCCAGATGTGCAATCATTATAAATGCTGTTAGGGAGAAATCTGTAAATAGTAGCATTTAAAACTACAGCTTCTACAACAGGAGTGGATATATGGTAGATTAAACAGATAAGTTCACTAACATTTTTATTATAATACTTCCCTGTACCATTACTCCATCTGGCCTGACAGGGATATTTTTATGAAAACTCTGAAGCCTGAAAAAAATAGAACACACTTCTTTTTTTTTTATGTCTTGAGAAATCTATTTAAATTGAAATTTCATTCAAGGAGGAAGGAATTGTTATAAGTCTTTTTTACCTCAATTATTTTCTGTTGCAATTTTTGAAAAGTAATAATCTCTTTCAGTCATTGCATTGGAGTTTCATTCTATAATAAAAAAAAGTCAAAAATTACTTTGGGTCAGGTCTCTGAGTGGGCTTATATTCAGCTTTGAATATCTGAATGACTCATTTCTGTTGAATACTCTTATTCTGCACAGGCTAAACACAGATTGACTTGAGTGTGCACTGGGCTCCACAGAGGTATTTGAGATAAAACTACTTAGGACTGGAAAAGCTTACCTGGGAGTTAGCAAGAAGTGAAGGGGGCAGGGCTGCCCTTAGACATGATCTTTTACCAGCTGCTTTACCAACCATGAAGTGGTTGCTCTTTTAAATCTCTAGAGTGAGATTTAGAATGCATGAGATAGGTTATGAAAGTAGCTGCTGCTGTTTGAAAATCCTGGTGACAAAAATAACCCTACCAGGGTTAGGAGGGTCCCACAGGATTTATGTGACCCCAGGCATGTGTGCTGCACCAGGGGAGTCCCCAGTGAGGGAATCCAGAGCAGCTGTGCAGGAGCCTCAGCCAAAAAGCCCATGGCAGGCTGCTGCCAAAGCCATCCCAGGACTGTGTCCTGCAGAAACCCTCTCAGCTGGGAGTCGGGACTGGCATTCCACATTCCCCACAGCAATGTGTGGCTCCAGATTGAACATGGTGAAAAGATTTTAGCTTATCATTCTAAGGTGATGGCTCTTGACATCTCTGGTCGTTTTTGGGGGAAATACAGATTTTATTTATGTTCTGATTATTCACCCATTCTGTATTTATTTATTTGATTTGTACCCAGATTTTCTCCAATGATTATTGCAGAGCTGTGTGTTCTTCTTTGAAATGTGGTTGATGTGTACAACAGAGATCATCAGAGATTTTCCTTGCTTTTTGTTGTCCTCTGAGGTCATGCTTCTCTGATATTATACCAAGAAAAGCTGACAAAATTATTTGCTGCAGACAATGGGAATATTATCATCAGTTTTATCATGACCATAATTTTACTCACAGTTTTATTAATATGTCAGTGGGATTCTTTATTTTATTCTGGTAATAAATGTGGTAAAAAAAGGATTCTATACAATTTTCAGGACTAAAGCCCAAAAAATGGAAAGTTATAATTTTAAAGCTGAAAAATATCTGTTAAGCAAAAGACAGGGAAGAATAATATTGCTTATATTCCAGTATCAGTATATTCCAGTTGCGCAATATTCAAATATCTGAAAAATAAATACAATTAGGTAAGGTCATAATGTTCTGTGTAACATGGATAAAGTGTAATATATGTCCCCATCTCGCAGCTTCCATCAATTTGGCTGATATGAGAGTGAGATAAAAAATACTAATGTTTTCCCGAAGTTAATGAAAGAAAGCAGAGAAAAAAAATTTATTCCTTTGTTATTTATCTATATTTTTCCTGGAGGTGCTTTTAAAAAGCATTTTAATTAAAAATACCTATCAAAGCCCACTGCACTTTAATCTTTCCTGATACTGCCTGGGAAACACAAGCCTTAAGATTGAAATGTAAGTATTTGAAAAAATACTTTTTGTATTATTTGTACTTTTTGTACTATTTGAAAAAATACGTTTGCAAACTGTAGGAATTTTTTTTTTCTTCAGGTAAGCTTTGTGCTGGAGATGTTATGTCACTTCCCTAGCTGCTTCTCTGTTTTAAAACTTCATCCCTGATTTTCAACTTCAGCTCAGGGACTTGAGGCAGATAATAAATCTGAATTTTACAAAGCTTTTTGAATTCCTAAATCACCACAATTGACATTGAAGTCCCAATTTATATATATCTATGCATAAGAGCAATTAATTATTCTATACAATGTGGGCAGCATGTTCAGGACAGGTGCAGAAAGATTTAAACCATCATACCTGAAGAGCTGTGGGGCAGGCTGTACTCTGAAAGAATTTAAATCCATGTCTGTAGCCTTGTTCCAAATCAGGCTGAGAGAAGTTGTGAACAGAACTTGTGATCCCAGTTGCACATTCCACATGGACAGCATTGACCAGTGCCTCCCTCATTCCAGATGGGATGGAGTTCTCAAATACTCTACTGATATTTGGGAGAGCACCTGATTTATGGAAGGGGGCACTGGGAAGCTCAGTATTGTTTCAGAGCCCCTCATTTAGAGCTCTGGTGTAGAAACAAGCTGATAGGGGCTTCTTGTGGGGCTCCTAGCTCCAGGCTTGCATCTATCAGAAGGAGCTGGGAAGGCTGGAGCCCTGTACAGTGTGCAACACCTGGGGACACCTTCAGCCCCGTGGCTGCACAGCACTTCCTTCCACACCCTGCTGCATGCAGATCTCATGTTAGTCCCATTCTCAAATAATCCAAAGTCAGGCAGTAGACAAAGCACACCTGTGTCTACAGCAGAGCCCAGCTGGCCAGGCTCAGGCAGCAGAACTCTGCAGGGTGCACAGCAAAGCAGTGCACAGTTACTGATCTGTACAGTGGAAGAAATCTCAAAGTCCAGAGGGGTCTGCCAGCAGGTTGGATGTTTTAGGAGCTCTGGGAGAAGCCTGGATAAGACCTTGGGACACCAGTGATGGCAGGTCTCACTTCACTGGAGTTAAATGCCTGAACCCCACTGTGAACCTACACTGAATTAAAATTCCATTTAGGTAATTTCATTATCATAGAGTAGTATCTAAATGAGTTATAAGGCTGTATATTCTGAAAAATTGAAGCTATACATAATCACATCAGTAATAGCAATAATGGGTTGGCAACTTAGATTTTATGACACATTAAGAAGATACAAGTGACAATAAAGTACCAACTGTTATAACTTGGCACCCAGCTCTAGAAGCACTCATTCAGCCTAGCAGGATGTATGTGCCTTGTGCCTTTGCAGCAGAAGTTGCTGACTAAAGATGACAGGCTACCACCACAGTAGTTTTGACAAGAAAAGCAAAATCCCTGTATCAGTACTGAATAACTGTCCTAGACAGTTTTCCTTTAAAATTACTTTTTAAAAACCAATTTGAGTAATTCACTGTATTCTCATAATTTCTCAGTTTCTCTCATTTAAACCCTTTGGTTATAATCCTGGCCAAATATTTTCCTCATCACAGCATTATATTAGAAAAGGTTTTAGGGCCTATTTTGATAATTAACTGCTTGATATCAGATTGCAAAGGCAGCTTACAATGTCATCATCTCCCTTCTGTGTTCTTTTCTGCTGGTCCTGCCTCACATTTCTTCCCCTTTTGCCCAGCATTAGCGATCTGCAACCACATAGTGGACTCATGTGGCTGGAAAACCACTTTTTTCCATCCCCTCAGTTATTTTTCAGTTCTGAGTCAGTTCTTTAACCTAATCTATTTGGTAGTTGTAAGTGTGCCAGCGCTTGAAGGACAGAGCTGGTGGGAGAGCAAGAGGCCCAGAAGGTGCAGGAGCACTGAGCTGTGCAGCTGATCCGTGCTGCCCTTCCTCTGAATCTTGGCATCACATAAATAAAATTAAGTACTTTATATGGTTTTTATGATGCTATATGTTTCTTTTGCTAATTACAGCAATAATGTCTGCTATAAAAGAATTAATAAATCATGTAAATTTTGTCTTTACTTCAAATTTCTGATAGAGGGCAATGTTAGAACAGCTTATCTGCAGTCCTTGTTTCTCAGAGTCTGTAAATGATGGTTTGTCTGTTTCTTCACAGACATGCAGCAGAGCTAATAATTCACCCAGGGGTCCTGGGAGCTGAAGTCTCATTTTGTCACACATACCTCCGAGGCAACCACATGGACTTTGTGACACTTATCACTGTCAGTTTATTTTTAATTTGCCAAAAGGGTGGTGATTTACCTGCTGGTAAATTTAGATCTTCTCATATATATTCCCCATTTCTTTACCAGAATGAAATGAACTCACAGGAGGCAACTGAAGTTTATGGTAACACTTACTCCTTATTTATGAGGATAAGTGATCACCAGCAGTGGCATTTTGGATATTTTATCTTTGAGCCTATTGTACAAGCGTATTCCAAAGTTCAGACAAGGAGTGCATTTTATTCTGTCTGACACCTGGAATGCAGAAACATAATAAACATTTTTCAGTTAATTCTTTCGCATCCCTTGAATCTTTTTGTCTTTTGTTTATTCTGGAGCTAAAAATGTTTAAGGTCTCTCTTTTTAACAGGCTCTTCTGGACTTGGGCTAAATAACATGCTAGATTCTTCCATGTCAAATTCCTTTGAATCACATTTGTTCTGCTTGGGTGGATTAGTAATGAGATCAACATTATTTCAATTAAACAATGAAGATAGACATGAACATGCACTGAATTCCCTGGATTTGGAAAATACAATGTGAAACAGCACCTTCTTATGATAAGGCATGAATTGTGAACAAAAGGGATAGCTGGAAGAACTGTTGACACTTGTTACATGTGTTTGAGACAACAGTAAGATACTGAGGAACCTTTTCGTACCTAAAGTGCAACTTGGATGGTAACTAACTGAATTTGGTAGATGCAGTTCCAAGTTTCATGTAAGGTAATGCTTAACATGTTGCAGGTGAGAAAAGACGTATAAATGTGAAATATAAATTATAACAACAGCAAAGATATCTCTTTAACACCACTTTCACTCTTAAATCTCGAATATATGTCTCATAAATGTTTATTTTATGAATGAAGAGAAGGAAGCATTGGGAAGGGATCTGACTTGCTCCCATTCAAGCAGTGTTTGAGTGAAAATTGAACCCAGGCTTCCAGCCCCTAGCACATGGTCAGAATGGCCCCA
This sequence comes from Oenanthe melanoleuca, assembly GCF_029582105.1. Classification (NCBI taxonomy): domain Eukaryota; kingdom Metazoa; phylum Chordata; class Aves; order Passeriformes; family Muscicapidae; genus Oenanthe; species Oenanthe melanoleuca. Next base: position 10,444 of record NW_026612911.1, on the reverse strand, counting down.
CTGTGGGAATTGCTACCTTCTTCAGGTTGCCTTTTCTCATCAACAGCAGAAATCTAGATTTGTGTTTGGGAATGCATCTCTACCGATAGAACTGCAGGTTCTTACCATGCAAAGCTGAAAAGCTGCACTTCCCAGGAAAGAAAATGAGCACAGGAGAGCTTCAAAAAGGACAGAAATGGTGCATTTTGACTTGGGATCATTTATTTGAAATCAACTGTCTAAATGTGTTTCAGATAAATATGTATTTAAGAAGGACAAGATTGCCAATGTGACAGAGGGGAAGGTCATCTAGCTGGACAGTAATTAATGGGAAACCTTACTTCTTCACATTATATATATAAAAAGAGATATTTTGGCAGACAATGCTTCTGGCAATGCAAAGCACACGCTGCTCACAGAAGTGCTTGGTGGATCACTTCCCTTCCGTGCAACTGAATAAGATCCCCATGCTAACTTCAGCAACTGCTTTGGTTTATAACTATTATTAAGATATTAACTACTTTTTTTTTGTTTCTTTAAGGATGTTTTGCATGTTTTATTTCTTCTTTGAGCAATTTAATTGATCTTGACTTCTTCACTCTCATGTGCTTTTCTTCTTCTTGGTGTGTTTTCCCTATATGCCCATTCTTCTTCACATGTTGCAGACTGATCTGCTCCTCCCCTCCAGGAGCCCTCCAGGGCAATGCTATCCTGCAAGTGAGTGATCTCTATGATTGTTGTGATGTGGCAGCCCAGGTTTGGAGGTAGCTCTTTAGTTTCTGTTACCCCTCTTCTTTAATAACAACTCCTGGGGTCTTTTGGCCCAGAGGCTTATGGGTTTCCAGGCTACAGTGAGCAAGAGTTTATTCTGATCTGATCTTCTAGTTGCATCATTGTGTTTTGAGGAGTCATTACCTGTTAATACTTGGAATTGCATTTATACAGCAGCTTCATAGGAGCTGCTGTTGCTATGGCCATGAGGAGAGAGTGCATTGGGAAAGCCTGGATGTGCCTATAATGCATGCCCAGATGAGATGCTGCAGTTGTGGGACACACACTCAGCAGTGCAGCACTGCAGGATGGAGCAGGCTGCCCAGAGTTGTGGATTCCCTCTTCCTGAAACTGCTCAAGGCTGGATGAGGCTTTGAACAATGTGGTTGAGTGAAAAGCGTCTCTGCCTATGGCATGGGGGTGGAACTAGTTGATCATTAATGTCCCTTCTAACCCAAATAATCCTGTGGTTCTGATTCCATTTGTATGTCTGTGGTGAAGTAGATCTCGTGTGTGTGTGAGGGATGCACAGCTGAGCAAGGGCAAGGGCTGGCCAGCAGAAAGAATAGGTGCCATTTCTGTGCTTCATTGCTCTGCATCAAAATAGTGATAGTAATGTACAATCTGCAGCATGGCAGCTACAAAAACTACAAAATAAGTAATTTTTAAAACCCCTTATGATTACATTTTATTGATATTTGCTCCTTTCTGATGCCATTAACAATCTCTGCATTTGAGTTCTTCTACACAGCCCATGATTATTTCTTTTCATGAACATTCAGCAATTGGGCAGAAACCAGTATAGTATTGTAGGGTCTTCCAGTCCCTGTTACAAGCATTGTGACACCGCCTCTGTCTCACTGTATTTGCAGAGAGACCTTTTGCCTTGGTAGCTTGCACATCCCATTGGTCTTAATGGCACAGAGCCAGTCTGATGGATTAACCCAGACTGTGACAACTGATAAGAGCTGGTGCTTGCAGGGAACGCAGGGTATTGGAGATCTAATACTTGATATGTCCTTTGCCAAGCTGGAGATGTGCACAGACTGTTGGATATTTCCACTAGTGTGATTATATTTTAAATTTGACTTCTAAGTACTCAAAGCAGTCTATTTTGACAGAGTTATTTATATTTAAATAGATTTCTTTAAAGTGCCCCTTTGTGGAAAGGAAGTGTGAAGGGCTAATTATGGTTGAGCATTAGCACATATCCAAGGCTGTAATACACCTGTAATGTAACACATGTATCTGATTTTTAAGGGCAGCAAACACAGACTCTTGGGAGCCTCCACCTCCCATCCAGTCACTAGGTAGCTGATTTTCTAGATCTTACATTTTTGTCATTTTGATTTTCAATGAATTTATACAAGACATAGAATGCACAAATGGGTGAGGTACTCCTTAAAAGGAAAGCCACTGCCACCAAGGCTTCTAACTATTACAAAGTCACGCTGTTTTTAATGCAACATTAATGTGTATGTCACACCAGCTGTTTTGCTGGATTAGCCACATGACTCACATAATATTATATCCTTTCCCTGACAGTATTCAGCAGAGGAAGGGGCAAGAAATGTCCTAATAGGACTGGGGTAAATCATGACTGATTTCAAAATTTCAGTGTGTTGCAACTCTGGACACTGCTGTTAGTGCTCATGCCCTTACCAACTCCTACAGAGTTCTACCCATTGGTAATATCAGCTGGGAGTCCCACAGCTGAACTGTCCTTCATGAGAAAGGACCTAATTTTACTTCACTCCTAAATTGGTCACATATTGATTTCAACTGTCCATTCCTCCTTGCATCAGGAGAGAGAAGAGAAATCCACATTTTCTGTATTGTCATTACTTGCTGCATTTCTGTACTTAAGCAGACTTTTCCATCTTCAGCCTTATCTACCCTGGAAATAAGCTGTTGTTAAGGAAGTTATTATTTTGCACACCTTCTACTACACCTTCTCTGCACTTGGAGGGCTTTTTAAAATGTGTTCCAGATTGCTTCTACTGCACACTGAGAGCACATTGTGAAAGTGCCAGCTTACTCCCCATAGCTCATATCCTTCCCCACTATACCTCGACAAGCAGGGCAGATGTGCTGAGCCAGGTGCAGTGCACAGTAATACCATCTGGGCAGGGCAATCATGTCCCCTGGCAAGTTCCACTGTACCCTTGTGCAAGAAGCCTCTCCAGAGGATTGTTGATGACCTCCCCCAAAGCCTTTTTTAAGCCCTTCTGACTCTCTTGTTCCTGAAATAGGGTGAAGTGCTGTCATTGTGTGCATAGACATGGCTGGGCACAGTGTAAAGGAAAGGGCAGAGAGGGTTGTAGGTAAATAACTTGGCTGTGATTTCACAAATTCTGCATAATATGGAAGATTAAAGTGATAAAAAAAGGAGAAGGTAAGACAGAATTGTCCCTGCATTTTTCATATCTGCATTTGCTGTTTTGTTTTGGTGTTTGTTTTGGTGTTTTGATTCAAGGATAATTTTGTCATATGGGTAAGTTTGGAGGTAATCTTGGTATAATTCCTTAGCTTTTAGAGCAATAGTATGTCCCAGGGGGAGCTCTGCAGAGCTGTCGGTTTTATTTGTTTGGGTTTGGTTTTTCTCTTTATTTACAGATTATCTGAACATTTGAGCTACAAAAGCAGTGTAGAAATCATTTATTCTGTAAGGACTTCTCCCTTAAAGGCAAGCTCACAGCGTAAAAGGTCTCCCAGGCTCTGTGGAGGGCTGGCAGGAGTTTCTGAGTGAAGGCCAAAAATATGTTCTTGCAGCAGTGTTTCCAAACTGATGGCACTACAACAGAGGCAGCTCCACTAGAGATGAAGCAAGCAAACCCACGCTTTGGCAGGATGGGGAGTTCTGACTGCCTAGACAGGAGGGTAGCTGTCATCTTTTCAGTTTTATTTGTCTTTGCCTAAGGCACTGAGAGGAATTGTGTTCGTATGGTAAATAAAAATAGTCCAGGTAAAAATATCCTGTGTCTTTATCCTCTCACTTTTATCTTGCCCAAGAGCTATCTGAAAGCTGATACTCTCTGAAGACAGCAGATGCCCTATGTAGTGTTGGGTGCTGCAACAGATTACTGGGTAGTTACAAGTGCTGAAAAGAGCAAAGAAGACAAACCCCCTGAACTTTCCACTGTTTTTAGCCTTGCTTTAGCTGCCATGGGTTTAGCACTCCTTTCAGCTGAGGCCAAGAAGAGGTTTCAAATGACTGGTGCAAATGTACTAAAATTTCAGGGTAGCACATGCCTGGGAGGACATTCCCTTCTACCTAGCTAATTCCCAAAATATGATCAGCAGGCATCGGCTGAGCTGAGGGAGCCTCTCACTTGTACAGTGCTTTACCCTGCTGCTTGACCTAGTTGCTGATGCAGGGAGTTACACACAATGCCAAGCCTGTTAAGTGACTGCAGATTTCTTTGCACAAACAAGCAAACAAGAAATTAAAGAAAAGCTTCAGCAATGCTGATAAGCTTGTAGGGGCACTTAGGGCTTGTTTGTTTGGTTTAGGATTCAGATTGGCCTTTCTTTGAATCCAGCTAAGATGGAAAGCTGCAGAAAGCTTCAGTGCAGCACACGAGGCCAGACGTGGCTGCAGCTCCCTGGCCATTTGGGGCTTGCAAGAGCATACCCAGCATCAGTCCTGCTCTGCATGTCACGCTCCCCAACGCCCTGGAAGTGTTTGCTCTGTCATGCTGGTGTTGAAGAGATAAAAGGAAAGACTGAAACCATCTGTGCTATAACACACCCTAGCCAAAGGTGTCACAGGGTTTCTGTGAGACAAGTAGTGCCAGTGACATTTCCGTGCCTGCTTACCCGTGATTATCACAGCACTGAACACTAGAGAGGCTTTAAGCTGCTTCAAAGGGGCCTGAATTGCAGTGGAAAAGTGTGTAGCAGTTTGTGAACAGTTGCTCAGTAAGGACTATATCATCCTTAAAGGATAATTTAGCTGCTGGTCTAAATCCTTTTCACTCCTAAAACCACACAAATACAGAAATGTAACTAGCCACATGTGTTTTAGGACTGTATTTAAATGCCATGTGAGTGTTTTGGGGTACCATTTAAAAATAATTTCAGTAATTTTAGAAACTTTTTTTCAGTAATTAAACTTTGTTTTTAGTACCAGGCATTTAGTGCCATGAAGAATAGGTGATCATGGTAATATATGATGAAGGTGGAGAAATGAGGCTTGTTCCTGTAGGAAGCCTTTATCCCTGTAACACAGATATGCAGGAATTGTTTTTATGTTCTACTTAGAAAAATTATTTGTGAACACTTTAAGAACTGAAGACAGGATTTATGATGCACAGAGAAAAGACAGATCTTTGCCCAATGGTATTGCTGCTCAAAGAGCCAGGCACTTACTAAGTCATTTGTTGCTCTGACCTTTATCAGAATATTTTCATCAGGTATTTTTCTTATTTTTAATATATCTTCAGGCAGAGAGAAGTGACCTCATAATTTTGTTCTATTAAAAAGGAGGACATGAATCTTCCTTCTCAGCTTGATTGCATCTATGAGGTTAGTGATGTGTATGCACTGTGGTACTGGGTAGAAGAATATAACTCATGGATTACATTCAGGATTGTGGTGCTTAAATGTGGAACTGCAATAAGCTGAAGGCAAATGAAGCTGATCTGCATATAAAATATTCTCTTAATGAAAAACCACACAAAGATAGACAGACCTTGCTGTTATAAGTACATTTTTAGGATCCTAAAGATGATCACAGACTCTTTCAGCAACATTTTTGTTTCTAGAATGTGAATGGTCTAGAAATCATTCTTCCTACTAAAGATGTTAGAATGGATGGAAATGTGGAAAGAATCTTCTCATGACCAGCAGCACAAAGGACCTTCCCAGAACTGCTTTTCATTTATAATATATTACACTGCATAAACACTAATGGGCCACGGGTGCTAGAGCCAAGCCTCCTGAGCCAGATCCAAGAACCGCAGGCGTTGCCATGGCAGTGTCTCCACCAGCCTCTGAGCAGTCTTGAGCAGATCCACAACGCTGGCTCTTGTTCAGAGCCTGAGGCCTCAACTCAGTCCCACAGACCTCCTTTTACATCTAATTACTATCCTCTCCTACCCTTGCAACACCATTGCACAGCCACAGCTAAGGTTTGTGCTCTCCATGACAGTGCTGTCAACAAAAGGTCTCTCTGCAGGTTTTTGGGCTGAATGCTCAGAGGTCTGTACTGCATCCCAGGGATGTGGTCACAGCCCCAGGCCTGACAGTGGGCAAGAGGACTTGGTACAATGTTTTCAGATATATGCTTTACCTTTTAGCCTGCCCTTTGGCAGGAGTTGGATTTAATGATCTTCTTGAGTCCCTCCCAACTCAGCATACTGTATGATTCTAAGTTTCTAGTGTTTTTTACTTTCCCACTTCTTGATATGTGACTACAAGAATATTAGCACAACTGTTTGGTGAAATCTTTTGAGATCACTGGCTGCAAGAAATAAGAAGAGGACTTAGCCTTTTTTTCTTATCTTTTAATTAAACACAAAAGACCAAATAATGTTGCTCACTTACTATGCAATAGAAGTATTATCTGTTGGAGAAGGACAAAGAAGCTAATATGCAAACTCAAGCTGTCCTTCAGTGCGTGTTACTATGGCTGGTAGGGTTTTTACAGTCTGCCTCCCCTGCTATTGTCACTTTATCCTGCCATGGAAGTTTTACTCAGCTGAAAGTGTTAGTAACTGATCAATGGTGTGCTAGAGCCTGGATGAGAGCTCTGTTTGCTGGATGAGCACAAAGTGCCAGGAGTAGCAGCTGGCCAAGGGCTGGCAGTAGGAAGAGGTGTCCCCTCCATCTGTAGAGAAAATCTTAAGTCATAAATGAATCAAACCAGAACTATTACACTATCTTATGCAATGTTTTTAGAAGGGCATTTATTTTAATATATTGTGAACCTGGAAATCTCTTTTTCTCTCCTCCCACTCCCCTGAAGACATGTATTAAAACATAAAAAAATTGTGGCTGCTTGTATCTTTTATTTATTTTAATTATTTTATTTATTTAATTTCTAAAGCAGAGTGATTTTCTTTACTGCAAGATCTAACCAGAGGGTACTTAACTCTGCACTTCCAGTGATGGAACAGGCACTGTTTGATTTATGGGAGGAGGCAACAGCAAGGTTTAGGTTTCTTCCTAACAGCTCAGTAGCTGCATTATAAAACCCTGTCCCTTATACTGTCCATATTTCCATAGTCTAAATATCACCAAAGCATGTAGACTACAAGAATCTGGGCCTAACAGTGGTAGAGAAGCTCCTTTATCTCATTTTTTACAATGCATAAGAAAAGCCCAGTCATGGTAAAATGCTCATTTCTGCAAATTGCATTTTAAGCACAATTGACATTCCAGGCTCAAATCTGGAAAAAAATTCAAGGAAGCATTCCAGGGGTTCTTTGAATTAAGTCTTTGTGCATTATTGTAGCCATTAAGTCCTTGGTATTGGTCTTGTATATGTATGAAACTGTGATTATCCCATTGTAATGTACCAAATTAATGTTTTCACACAACACAGAGCATTGAGATGATATTCATTATCACATTGATACTGATTGAGGATAACACTGAATTAGGTTTTATTAAATTAACAACTTCAGGAAACAGGTCACTGAACTTACCAAAGTGACTTGTTTCTTCAGGATTTATTTGAAATTTGATGGCTTGCAAGAGATGAAGCTAAAAAATAAGACAAATATATCTAACTAACACCACATATCTGAAGTACAGTTTGACCTTGGCTTCTATTATATCTGGAGTTGTTATGACAAGTTTAAGGGATGTGTGGCCTTCTAGACCAAATCCTGTTTTCATAATGCTGATGTAAAATTACTCTGCTGAATTTTGGCAACGAGGATCACCTATGCTTGAGTATGATTTTTTTAATGTTGCTTTTGCTTTAGGAGCACAAGTATTGCCATTAAATCTATTTGAGAACTTTCCTAGCTGATATTTTTCTCCCAGTGAGCTGTAACTCTCACATAAGTGAAGGAACAGATCTGTGTTTTCAAAGGTCTGGACAGCTTATATGTCATGTTCAGGACTTCTTAAATAATTGAAAAGGAGAAATTTAAATGTTTCTAGTGTTATCACATCCAACTGTAATTTCAGGGTGACTTTGATCTTTCTCAGCCTCCCAAAATACAATGTAGTAGCTTGAAACTTGGTGTGCTTCTTCCCAAAGAGCCCCCCTAGTGATGAGAGGATATGAATGACTGCTAATGCATTTTCTGCTTCATATTTTATCTCCTGAAATGCTGCACACAATTTGGTTGATTTGGCAATCACTGCAGCAGTTACTAAAGACTGAGGGATGGGGGTGTATTATTATTTAAATCATGTTATTTTTAATAGTGTACCAACATATCAAATTTCAAGCATATTCCTGACAAGGAGCCTCTGTAACTAGTAGCTCCTGGTCTCACAGCTTAGTTGCTTCAGTTGGTGCTGTGACTACCATTACAGTGACATTTTCAGAGCATCAATCAAGCACATTAATGCAGCTTTAATTGCTGATAGAGTTACTCTACCAGTTTATAAGCCTTACTATACCAGCCAGTTAATTCTTTGTGGGCATTTACATTTATGTTTTAACCCACAGCCCAAAATCACTTACTCTTTCATAAAGTTCCTTATCTCTCTGTATCATGTTCTATACAATCTATTCAAAATTTATTCCTCACAGGTTTAGAAGTCATCCCTTCCACTGTCTTATTAAGAAAACCTGAACTTCTTATCTGGGGTTTGGGTCGAATTTTTCATTTTTATCTTCCCCTGCAGCTTCCTTGGAATATCAGGTCTCTGATCTTCCTGCAAACCCCAAGCAGTTAAATAGTTCTTTGGGCAGCTTTTCTACTTAAGGGCATGATTTCATGTTGCTTGTTATGACAGCCTTGCAATACCAGTTGTTATCTGGCACGGGTAAGTATTTAACTTTGTATTTTCATTGGAATCACACTCTTTTATTCACTGTTTGGTGAGTACTGGAAGTTTAACATGTCATTTGTATTCTCTGTGGTATTTTGAAAAATACCAGCTGAATCATTATAACACAAGGAAAATAGGTGCCTCCCAAATTTGTCTCCAGTTTTCCTCCTCTTAGGGCATGCAAACTATTTGAAAACTTCAATTTTGGCTTGAGCACAAAAGCAGTTCCACATAGAGCTGAACATTAGTGAAAACTAATTACACCATCCTCAGCTTCCCAGCAGTGAAAGAAAAGAGGAGTTATCAGAGGAGGATGAGCCAAGAGAATGACCTGGTTTTCCAACACTGTGCACAGAGAGACATAAGCTGTGGCTGATGAGGAATGCTAATGGTATCATGCAGCTGGCATCCCATGCTAAAACAAGCAGCCACAGAGACAGTCTGGTCTGCCATTGCAGGAGATCAGCACCTGTCCTGCAGAGGGATTTCACTGCAGCTCTTTGTTATTACCTTTGTTTTATACTTCACTCATGGGGTCATTAAGCATGCCATGTGAGTGTGTGATTTAGATCTCCCCTGTGGGGCTCTGGTGAATGGCAATGGTGCATGAAGTGCATGGCTTGGTGGTGTTGTCCTATAGAAGCTACTCTAATGTGTGATGGAGGGGACAATTTTCCCCATGGACAGCAGCAGTAACCATGTCTGTTTCCCATGATTTGTGCAGAAATCCTATCTCACCTCATCCCATCCTTGTCTCCCTCCTCCTCCACAGCCCCAGATTCCCCACATATCTGCTAACACACCCAGCCCCCAGTAGCCTGCCAAGGACTGGCCAGGGAGAAGACGGAGTATGCTGAGGCTGGTCCAAGCCAGTGCTGTTTGGCTGAACAGAGCAGATGATCACTGAGCTCCTGCTGATACCTCATCTCAGTGCAAGCAGCCACTCATCTGCAGAAAAAGATGATGAGCAGGATGTGTTTTATCCAGTGCCTGCCCCACGCCACCCCCCTCCCCACAAGAAAAAAAAAAATTGCTAAATAAATCCTTTGTACTTGGAAGAAAAAGCTGAAGACAAAACCTTCTGCAGGTGGGTTATTTTAACATGAGTCCCTAGAAAAAGATAAGTGCTGCCCTGGAAAAATGTGGAGACTTTGTAGTGCTAAAATCACAGAGCTGTATCCAACCAGAGCTGAGTGGAAGAGCAGCTATGATGGACTGCCTTTGCTGCAATGATAGGCTGCTACTGTTGGTGTCTGCAGCTTTCCTCAAACTGAAAAAGAAGCAGCTCTCTGCCACTTTTTGATATTTCTGTTGGAAAACCAAAATTTAGGAGGTATGTATCATCTGTCACAAATCTTTATGAATCTTGCTAAGATAAATGCAAGGGCAATGAATATACTATGGAGTGTAGGGGCAGAGTTAAGCAGAGCTTGCAGCTTCAGGCAGTCATGCAGAATTTGTGGTCTCTTTTATCTAGATGGAGATCCTCAAGGGAAATGTTATCCCAGCCAAAATGTTGGCAGGAGACAAGATGTCATCTGGATGATGGGAATTTACTTCTGATCAGAATTTAGAGATTAGACAGTTTACAGAGAAAATAATGAAGCAGAGCCTTAAAGGCTACCAAGTACAGCAGTGTATTAACTGTAGTCCTGCAAGTGGAATTTCTCAAGTCAAATCTCCCTGTTGGAGCTTTTTTTATTCAAGATGAACATATTTATGAAGACATTGTATTGAC
>NW_026612910.1:0-25000 GCF_029582105.1 Oenanthe melanoleuca | reverse complement strand
AACTTTATTTAATTGAGGATAATGGAAATTGATTATTCTCTCTCAGTGCTGTCACTTTGGCTACACTGAGTACATTTCCACCTGATTTTGCTTTCCAGCATATGCACCTGCAAACCAAGTGCCTCGGCAATTGTGCTCAAACTAGAAACAGCTTATTCATTAAACTTTACTTTCAGTTTCTGCTTTTCTTATTTCAAGTTGAAGAATTATCACTGTGTCTCACTGCATTTGTTCCCACCTCTATTACATTCGTACATAAAAACATTTTTTGTGCACTTACTTCATTAAATGTCTTACACAGTGCTAACACAGCAAAATTTAAGAAAAACAAGTTCTGAATATTTTGACAGTGATCCTGTTAATTATACACAGAAATAACATTCTGCATATGATCTGGTGCTACTGGCTCTGCTAGCCTGTAAGATAGCTCCTTTTCCAACTGATTTCTCACCCCATGGTATGTCTCTTCTTCAGCTAGGAATCGCAACCATCTTATTTCCTTGCAAGCATGTCTGTCAGCAAAGCAAGGTCACCCCCATATAGTTCTTAGAAGGTCTTGTATCTCCTATTCCACCTTCACTTCTTCTCCAAAAAGATTACTATTTGCCCAGTATTTTACATTTACATTTATATTTTATATGATCAGCAGTCAACTGCTGTATTGAAATTCAGCCAACTGAAATGCCTCTGTTCAACAATCTTCACTGGAAAGGTCAGCAACCATTTCAACTATGCAATGTCCATAACCCAAGAAAGACCCCTAATGCAACCCAACCTATTCACAATTACTTTTTAGAGAACAATGACATTACTAAGGCTGGAAGAGCCCTCTGAAGATCATTTAGTCAAACCTATCCCTTCCTCACCTTACAAGAGGGTCAATCAGAGTAGGTTATTAAGGGTCACATCCAGTCAGATTTTTGGACGGAGGAGACAATCTTTTGAAGTGACTGGCTCCAGTTTGCCCAGTAAAACCCCAATTTCAACACAAGAGAAAAAAAACCCCTTTATTACCTATAGGTCACTATGTACCTGTCACCTCTTAATTGTCATAGGCCTCCACTGGCTCTGTCTTCTTCATGTTCTTATCAGATATTCATACATATTGGTAAGATGCTCCTCAGTCTTCTCTTTTCCAAGCTAAACAATCCAAGATTCCTCACTATTCCCTTGTATGAAGGAAGCTCCAAGCCCTTTATCAGCTTCATGGCCCTTCACTGGACTCAGTCCAGTACATCTGCATGTCTCTTGTAATGGGAAGCCCAGAACAGGCTTCTAAATGTGTAATCACCAGAAGAGGGAAAGAATTACCTTTCTTGACCTACTCACAAACATTGCTGGCTTTCTTGGTTGCAAAGCCTGCAAGCCAGTCTTCCAGTTAGTGAGTCTCCATGCTACACAGGTGCAGTGGCATTATTCCTGCTCAGGTGCAGGACTTGTCCTTTTTCTTTGTTCAACTCCATGACATGACTACCATTTCTCCCATCTGCTGAGGTTTCTCTAAATGGCAGACCAGCCTCCTCCCACAGCTGGTTCTCTGTTGTTTGGAAAGCTACAGAGGATGTACTCTGTCCCACTGTCTAAGACCCTGATAATGACATTCACCAGCAGTGGCCTCTGCACTGATGCTCTAAGGACAGTTATATCTGAAGAAAAAATTGTAAATCCATATTAAGAGTATTTTCTCATTGTTCAGCTTCAGAAGAACACTGCCCTTGCTTAACAACATCTGTATCACACGAAAGTACAGTTTTGTACTTTGACTGCACTAGAAATGCACTAATTTGCACAAGAATTCTTTGCTCAAGTACATGATATTGAAGCCTTCCCATAGTGCTTTCTTAACTAGTAAGATTCCTAAGGAGGAGCAAAATTACTGCAAATGGAGTATGAGCTTTTGCTAACACTCAGCTAACTAGCCAAACTTGCTATTTGGCACTAGAGATCTCGTTTTCCACCAAGGTTCCTAGATAAGCTACATATTGTGAAGCCTTTATATGATTTTCTGCACTTATCCAATTCAACACTCTGAGGCCTATGCGCTGAAAAAAATGGTTTCAAAGCTTATAGAAGTATCTCTGTGTGGGCCTTCCAGTCATTTAAATAGGAAGCTGCATATGCTTAAGAAAGAAACAATATTTTGTCTATAAATCTCAAACACAATGCTCAGAAACCATTACACGTTTTTTTGCCTTCTATGGACCCTGAACTGATGAATTTTGAGGACTAGAAGAATTCTGCTTTTGTCTAGTGAAATTATTAAAATAGGCAAAACTTGTCCAATTCATTCAGCACTTCATTATCTAAAGATTACAAATATAATTTGGCATTTAAATCTGATACAATACTGATCTCCCTAATTCCTGATGTAACAGAAAGGACCTTATCCACCAATGCTTCTAAACCTAACATGGCTGCAATGCTTTTAGAATATGCCTGAGTTGGCTTACAGAGAATGATTGTAATCTCACAGCCTCTTTCTGCAGCAATGAATTTATCCAGACTTCCTGCCAGTTAAGCTCCTCTCAGCGCCAAAACCAACAGCTGCATTAACTTTACTGTTTTCCTGCTTACTATAAGCAGTGTTAAGAAATGTTACTTTCAAGTTACACCTGGACATCTAGTCAGATAAACATATTTGTCTCTTCCAACTGAGATACACTCACCTTGTGAAAAGCTAGCCAGCCAAGCCACAAGACTGCTTCCCACAGTTCACCAGCCACCCAGCCAAAGAGAGGCAAGTGTTAGCAAACAACTGCAAGACCCACAGACCAAAATGCTGCAGTATGTAAGTAATTAAAGAACTATGTAACAGCGACTCAAACTTTCTCCAGGGCAAAGATGATGTGCGTGATGTTGGTCAGAACTTCTGGCTGTCCGTAACATACAGAAATGGCACAAGAATCATCTGATGACTGTCCTCAAGACTGATATAATGTAGTTATGTGAAAGTCAAGCACCACCAGCCAAACAAGAAACTCTGTTCTATCAGGCATCATATAGAGCTTTTTATAAACAGATGTTACTTTAAAAGAAAATCTACAAAACAGAAATAATACAAATTTATTTAGCAAATGACAGGGTGCTATCAATATATAAATATTAGGATGGTGCCTCACTGATCTGACAAGTCAAAAAAAAAAAAAAAAACAAAAACAAAAAACAAGCATGAAAAATTCTAAACAAACCTGCTGGAGCTACGAGATCTTCTTGAAGAGCTATAGCTTCTTGGGGGTGTTCTGGATCTCTTATCTTTCTTCTTTTTATCATCTCTCTCTTTTTCTCGCTCCTTCTCCTTATCCCCATCTTTTTCCTTTTCTTTGTCTCTGTCCTTTTCTTTGTCCCCCGCTTTGTCCTTATCTGCCTCCTTGTCCTTAATCTTCTCTCTGTCCTTTTCTCCTTCTTTCTCAGTATCTTCTTTTTCTTTGCTCTGATCTATCTCTTCCTTGTCTTTCTCCTTATCTTTATCTTTTTCCTTTTCCCTGTCCCTATCTTTATCCTTGTCCCTGTCCCTATCTTTGTCTCGCGCTCTCTCTCTATCTTTGCTTCGCTCTTTATCTCTCTCCTTGTCCTTCTCCCTATTTCTTTCTTTATCTCGCTCTCTTTCCCTGTCTTTGTCTCGATCCCTATCCTTCTCCTTGTCTCGGTCTCTGTCTTTTTCTTTGGCCTTTTCTTTTTCCTTGATCTTTTCTTTGTCTCTTTTCTTGTCCCTGTGAAAAGCCAAACACAAACCCATTAATTCATCTTTGAACTTTCCAATTAAAATTACAACTAACTTTTTAGTATACATCAAGATAAATGTGCGTCTCTGTAGAAAAATAGTAATTATTCAATATTTTAATTTTTCACCCCTGTTCAAACTGAGGGAAAGCTATATATCTAGGAAATACATACTTATATACAGCTAGGAAAAATTTGGAAACCAAGCTGGAGAAGGGGAGGCCAAAGCCAAATCAAAGCACTGTCCTCCAAGTGATGCTACTATGTTTGGAGAAAATTACTTCTCTTCACCTCACAATTACGTAATTATGCATATACAATTTTCTCTATTTTGTCAGGAGACAAACTCTACAATCTGTAAATCCACTCTTTACTAAAAATGTATTCATATATATAAAATGGTCTTTAAATTAATCACTGCCAACTGAGTAGTGACAGCTGACTGACAGAAGTCTTTATATTCTACAGTTTTCTCTCCCAAAGATATCTTTGAACTGCCTGGAAGTCCAACAACACTTAATACATAGAAACAAAAAGAAAATATGGACAAAATATCACCATATTCCCTTAAAAGGCAAATATAAGATAAAATTCAATCAAGACAATTCATACATACGCAATGCCATTAGGAATTTGAAAATTAAGGAAAAATGCTAATATAGTAAAAACAGCCAAACTTCTTTGGGACAAGAAGTATGATACATGTTCATAAAAAGAACAGCAAGGAAAATTCCATCTGATTCAGGTCATCATGTCAAACAAAAACTAATTAGCAACAACTTCAACTGGAAGATTACATTTCAGTTTAGAACTATTTGAAAATGCAATACTCCATCTTTCGTCTCTAGTACAGACACATCATGAAAGAGCAACTGTTCACAGAGAGAAACAGGAGAAAGAGGTAGAGGAGAAACTGATTAGTAGGCCTTATTGTGTCAAGAAGAACCAGACTGACAGAAGTAATTTGGTATTGGTATTTGTTCTAGATTTTTACAGATTCTAAAAGAGACTGCTTCACACACAAAAGCTCCTAAGCAATCAAACTTTCCTCAAACTGAAGAAGTGTTTGGCTGTATCTTCATCTCAACTGCAAATAAACAGCAGACTGTTGTATGCTCTATGACCTGACAACTTTGATTTCCATGAGGTTCTGTCAAGTACTTTGTTAGGAGTCTCAGAGATGGAACATAACATCAAGGATGAAGCCATGCACAGTCTCCTCAACACCAGCCTTATAGCCTCCCAAGCAATGTCTTCTAGTTAATTTATCACAGAGATTTCATGGACTTTCCCAAATCAATGAGCAGATATATCAAGAAGCTCCAGAAAACAGAAACAGAGAATCAAAAGGATCCACCAAAGAAAACCCAGCTAGCTACACAGCCTAGTTTTGTTTCCATATAGGTCCACAGATCTGCAGCTCTTTTTCCCACAAAGCTTATCTCCTAGAACAAGAGGTAGCTGCACAACCTAAGTACAAACACTCCTTTAAATAAATCAAGGGAATTACAGAAATGAAACTAAGAACATACCAAAACTTCTATTCATGAAGCTATTTTCACAGGCAGTCTTGGTTTGAGCTTATTCACTAATTCATCCCTCAAAACATTACGCTATGATCTTGTTAAAATTTCACAGTTTAATAATTAGATGATCAGACATAAAAATAAACTAGATAAAATGCACACATATTACATCCCAAAATACATATACACCATACAATCGACGCATGCATTTGTTCCTGCTGTTTTGACGTACAAGAAAGTCAGCGATGAAAATAAAAGGTCACACACAAGAACCTTACCCATGTTCTCACAATAAAGGGTCAATGTCTGACTTTAACCTTCTCAACAGATACACATCAAACAAGCATTATCCTTTCTTTTGTGGGTTCAAAAGGTACAGAGGATATTCCTTAACTATCGGCTGTTGTCTGACAAAACTACTCTTACCAGTCAGTTTGGATGTCAATACAAATGTAGATGAGACTATAAAAGTTCAGGTGCCTCAGTGTGATCATTTAACCCCTGGAAGTACTATACAGGCTACAAGATAATTAATTATATCCTAGTCAAGACCACTCTAATCAGTATTAAAATTTACCTTCTGTCCTTTTGTCCCACAAATGACACTCACCCCCCTTCTTGGTCACCTAAAAGGTTTTGTTTGTTTTGTTTTTTTTTCAAAACTGTGTACTGTGAGCTAACAGTACCATTTTGTGGAACAGAACTCACCGAGAACGAGAGCGACTTCTGGATTTCCGTCTTTCTGTAGATCTAGATCGTTTTTTCAGGGGACTTCTGGATCTGCGTCTGTCCTTGTGTCTTGAAAGAGATCTATTGCCAGATCTGCTTCTAAATGAAGAATGTCAGAGGAAAAATATTTTAACATTGAAACTTCATACAAACGAAGTCAACCAACAAAATGACAGTATACATGTGTTGTGTCATCACACAGTATTGTATGACACATTAAATAATGAAACCTTAACAATACACTGCCTGCAAAGGTTGATGCAAATATGGATACTTTATGCTTCACCAGGTGTACATGCTCTACTTTGAACCATTTAAGTTATACCAGTGTTTTATAATAATTTCCATTAATCTGGAAAATACAAGTTAGTATAATTTACAACAGTTGTCCTTACAAAATGACACCGCATAAAATCTCTGACAGTTTCTAGCAGACTGTAAAAATAATTAGTTAAAAAACATGACTTTGGTTGCAACAACCTTTTTGCTCTCTTCTCCTTATAATTATCCTTATAATTTAAATTAATAAAAAACCCTGATGACCTGTGGTGTAGCTTTTAGTCAAGTTACCTTACCAGATAAAAGAATCTTTTTGTATGGATTTCAGTTACAATTAAAGTGCAGACACTCTGATTCAAAAAATAAAGTCTTACGCAGATTTGATCAACAAAACAGGACTTTTAAATTCTTTCCCAAAATACTCCCTGTTTTTGGAAGACCCTTTTCCCCCAGGGAAGCAGAAACAAAAAGATAAATTTGCACATAAAGCTCCAAAAAGCCAAAACACTGGATACTATGCTTCACAAGGTACCACGAAGTTTAACTTACCACAGACAGAAAGATCATGTATACTACTCAATAAAACCTAAAGAATTGTGAGGTACAAAAGCTGCACCTACCTTCCACAGCCCAAGACACACAGTGTAATGATGCCTTATGATTTCAGCTTTTATATTTCTCATATATCTGTAATCCTGCTATTCTTTAGTGTATAACTCCATATACAGTGTTAGCTACTGCTTTCCCATTTCGGTCAGACGAAACAATTCCTCTCTAGGCCTGGGAATCAAGGACACCTTACTTTCTCAGGCCCCGAGAAATGTACACAAATGTTAGTTTGCAGGGAGAGCAAACTTGGGGTAAATTACTTCATTACCTGAAGCTGTAATTGGAAGATTAAACCTCAATATCCAAATGAACCACACTTATAAAAATATGAAAACATGTGACCTGTGATCTATTTTGGATGTAATCCCCGGTGGAAACTTTGTCTATCCTAAATGTACGTGAAGGCCATTCAATAAATATAAACACTTTTTATTCTCTTAATTTTGTCTGGCCTCTGTTTTTAGTTAGTCCCAAATGGCATCAGTAATATATACCAAGAGAAGGGGAAACCATTTTTTACCTACAGCTTTGTTCTCCTCAGCAAGGAAATACAAATCAACCACAAGGCCAAATAATTACAACTGAACCAAAGCACAACCTTAGACAAATTCTATGTCACAGAGATGAAAATTACGTTATATAATACAGGGAAGCAGTAACGATAGATAATTTTTATGGTTGAAGCTGCCTCAACAGGTCAGACTGCCTTTTTTACAGCATGTTCTTAAAACTGTAGCAATATTAAAGAATTTAACAAAACATAATAAAATATAGTAACTAACATTTGTTTAAAGAACATGCTTTCCACATTTAAAAAAAGAAAAGCTTATCTTCTAAAATTTCACTTGGTTTGTGCCAATACAAGGTAGTACTGAAATTACTGCATTGTTACACAAAAGTTATCAATTATGCCTTGAGTTAGGGACACAGCAGAGAAGCAAGCAATAAAAAACTAACCAAATGGTCCTTGCTGCATTAAAAAGGTACCTAACATTTTGAAGACAAGAATGTGTGTTTTCCTCCTATTGTAAAACTGAAGCCTGCATTTGTATCATACTTATTTGAAAGTATAACTGATGACTCCCTCTCACCGGATTTTCTGCATTTAAAAGTATCCTAGTAGCCTTGTTTAGAATGAAAGGATGCATCAGAGCTGTTGCTGCAATATGGGTGACACTCACCTTTTAAAAGTGTAAGCAATCAAACAACATTCCAACTTTTGTTTGTTTGTTTGTTTTTTTTAATCCTTAACATAGCCAAGTATCTTTAGACTGATTTACCCAGGTTCTCAAAAGATATTCCTAACATGGAAAGGATCTGAGCCATTTTGGGAAGCCTTTGTAATTCTTACAGAAAAAGACTGCTTCATTTTCAGAAAAAAATATTAATGGTTATACTTCAAGAATGATCTAGAAAATTTCTGTTTCAGAAATTGAACAAATTAAGCCAAGCATACAAAACCTGAAAAATGAGAAACTGTCCCTGAAGCCTTTTCTCTGTGCTTTTCAAAAACATAGCTTCACATTTTCAGGACAGTAAATAAAAACAGTGCATTTATTAACTCAGTGTTTAGATATTGAGGACAACAGGAATTCTATACCAAAAACCAGCCAGCCTATCTGCTCAGGGTGTTACCAGTAAATTAGATGTTCCATCCACAAAATGCAAGTTTCTCTTTAAAATACAGGTAACAAAAAGTTACTTGCCTACATAGTCTAATGTATGAAACCATAAAATGTACAAAAAACCACAGAACTTAATATTTTACATGGCACGTGAAGTGGTATCTAGTATGTCTGAACTGAAAGTAATCCTAAGAACGTTTATGACTTAGAGGCACAGAGTATCTATTCAGAGACAAAGTTTCTGATTATACTGATCTGCTGGGTGCAAGTTAGTAATCCCAACAGGAATACTTGTCTATAACTAAAAAACGTCAGTAACCAGCACCATGCAAAAAATCCCAGTATGATCTTAGTCTGAAACAAAAAGCATACCTACCTGTGTTTTGAGTGTGATCGTTTCCTCCTAGATCGGGATTTTGAGCTAGACCTGGATTCTGAACGAGAATGGGAACGAGATCGACCGCCTTTTCTTTCACTGCTCTTTCCAGACTCTGAGAGGAAAAAACCACTTTGCAGTGTAAGCTCAGAACATTTAAAGATCCCAGTTAACAATCTGGCACAAGTGGAATGTACCACATATATTGCAAGGGGCCTACTCTCTGCACATCTTCCTTCTTTGCAAATATCCTTCAGAAACATCCAAGAAAGTCATTGCATATACTCGTTGAGTGCAGCCATCCTGCAGCAGTACACATAAACCAGATAATTATAAACAGCTAGCTCTACTATGAATGGGATTTATGTTGCTGCCACAATGCACAAGACAATAACAGGTCCTCCTTTTGGTCTATTATTTAATAAAATTACCTTTTTTTTTAACAACTTGAGAAAAACAGAGTAAATTTAGATGGCATAATTTTGAAAACAAGCATAAAATATAAATAAGTGTATCACTGTCTGTATTTTTAGATATGTCAAACATTGTACAAATACTGAAGGTTTTATCCCTCCTTGTTTTGTAGGAGGAAAGAATACAGAACAGGTTAGAAAGTCTGAGCAAAGGCCAAAAAGTCAACAGAAAACTTAACAGTGAGCTCACCATGGTTCAGAGTCTAATCATTATTCTGTTCCTTAACAGTGATTAAGTGCTAGAGTTATTTTACTACTAACCAAAAAATACAACAGAAAATAATCTCCCCCAAACACCCTCAAGAGTCCACACTATCTAACCAACACAAGACAATATCTGGGTCACTTAGTAAGAAGAACAGCAAAAGTTGCTGATGAAAAGAAGTAGGATGCTTACTGAGTTGTGATGTTTTTTATGCTGTGGTTTTGCAATCAGTTTAAGCCAACATAAATCATCACTGAAATATCTGTCTAACCT
Organism: Oenanthe melanoleuca; assembly: GCF_029582105.1. Taxonomy (NCBI): domain Eukaryota; kingdom Metazoa; phylum Chordata; class Aves; order Passeriformes; family Muscicapidae; genus Oenanthe; species Oenanthe melanoleuca. Next base: position 15,185 of record NW_026612910.1, on the reverse strand, counting down.
CTCAACACAACATCACCTTCCTCCTTGAGATGGCATTTCAGTGTTAACAGGGAAACAATCTGGATGAAAAGCAGTCCTTTACAACGTTAATATTTATCCCAGATTCATTCTCTGAACCCATTTGCTTTGAGGATGCATACAGCCTTGAGTCACCATGAAAAAGAAACCAAATTAACCTGATGCAGGTAAGGAAAGCATAATATCGCTGCTTTCAGAACCATGCTAGCTCACTCTGATTGTGATACTATGGCATTAAAAGTGCTAAACAACAACAGAAAGTAGAAAACATTTTCTCTTAAATGTTTTCAAGTGCTCTTAACTTAAAAGGTGCCATCATTGAGTACTGATTTAGTATTAAATTTGCATGTTTGAGAACATTCACAAGATATTATGAAATAAAATACTTCATTCCACAGCTTAGATTCCTGAACAGATTTTTGATTATTTTGCTTTTTTTCCCCAGCATGTACTGGATACCCTTTCTCTTGTGTCTGAAAATGCTCTTAGAAATTTGTACTAAAGTAAACACAGAATGTGCTTTCAGTACATTCAGTACTGTTCAGTACTGAACACAATATACCTACCTGGCTCAATAGCAGCAGATATAAAAGACTGAGCTTCCCTTACTCTCTTCATCACTTCTTCAAGCTCCTTAGCAGCAGCTTGTGGTGTCATTTCAGGAGGCTTCACTATTGCATTATTGGAGTGATTTATCCTAAATTAAAGAAAAATAAAAACCCTTCATTCTGAAACATTTGAACAGGGCAAACGAAAAAAAAGTAAGAAAGGAAAACATCCCAACTTCACTTACAATTATAAACTCAGAAAGTCAGCCAAATTACAGATTTTTAACACTCGTCTGTTCCAAGTATACAAAGTATCTTTTATTATCTTGAAATCTTACCACTTTTAAAGAAAGGCAACACAGCACTCTTGTGTTAGAGTATTTTCAGTAGAAGTCTAGAAAGTTAATTCTCAATTTCAGATCAAATCTCCACATTAACACCTACTAACTACATACACATAATACTGAAAACTTAAATTAGTACTATGGACCTCAAATATTTTTTCACTATTATAGCTTATGCTACCTTAAGACTAATACAAACGTACGTATTCTATTGAGAAAAATTTATTCAAAACTGTGAAACTGGAGTTGATAAAAATTCTTCCTTTGTTAACAACTGGTCCGCATACTGAAAAAATATGTCACAGCATTTTCCTACACATAAGTTTTAAATGTGTGTTCAGTGATACAAAGAAATCCCTCATTCAACAGTCATATGGTTAATTAATTTCTTACTTCAGTGGCCGGTCTCCAAACATAACTCCATTAAAGGCAAGGGCTCGAGGTACAGAATTTTGGTCTGCAAATTCCACAAAAGCAAATCTTGTTGGTTGTGTCTCATCACCTGCCATTCGCACAAATTTGACTTCTCCAACTTGCTTAAAGAATTCAAGCAGCTGATCCGCTGTTGTAGTCTAGAAAGAGTTGAAGAGCTCAGTTAAAATAAACTATACAATGAAAACCACTTACCTAATATACTGGGTCATTTAAGAGCTACAGATTTTTTGGAATGATATCTCAGTGTTTTTACAAATATGACATGAATTTGAGAAAATTACATTCCAAAACTAAAAGAAGTGTATTTTTCCCTCCATTAATCTAAAGAATATTCTACAATTTTAAACAGTGCAGCCACAAAAGCCCTTAGTCCTTTGCCTAGGTAACAAAAAAAAAAAAACAAAAAAAACCCAAACAAACAACAACAAAAAAAATTTACACGGGATTTTGCACTTTTAACAGAATCATTTAGGGGGTTTTGTTTAAATTCATGTTGTCATTAACTAAGGGAATCTCTTTTAACATGTAAGATAGATTTTCACACTTTCTGTTACTGTATTTCCACAACACAGAAACAAACAAAAAAAAAAGCTACCTGGGAATTCAAGTTTCCCACATAGACTGTTCTCCTGATTTCATCAATTTTGGATGGATCCACATTTCCCATAATTGGTGGTTGTGGTATTTCTCCCAGTGCCGTAATGTTAGGATCCAACGCTGCTGCTGGTATAGCCCCCAAAGTACCAAGTGAAACACCAAGCTGGGAAACACAAGCACAGGATACACTTTGTAGCCAAGCACTGGTGAAAGATACTTGTTTGCCTGGATGTATTTCTGCAAAACCAGATCTAATTAATATAAGCAATACTTTTAAGGTCACAGCACAGCAGGTTTTTTTAGAGAAGAAAAATCTACCCAGAAATAAGCTTCCATAATTAAGGTACTCTGTGGGTTTTTAGCTAATATCGTATTAAAGATATCTGGACAGGGATATATATTAATCACAAAATATACAGGCTCTGATGGTTAAGAGTCAATGAAATTGACGAAGACTCTTTCAGACACTGCTAGTATTCCTATTTTTATGAAACAAGCATTTGGACTTGATGAGGAATGGCTGAGACCTTGCCCAGAGAGGAAAGAAGGGCATTTCCAGTGCTCAGCTTCATCAAAAGGACACATAAAGCGTCTTCCAGTCAAATGAATCACCCAAGATAAGATTAATTGCAGTTGAAATGCCAAGAATATTCTATCCAAGTTCTTCCACTCTTACCTAGAGAATGAGAGAAATACAGCTCTCACATTTGGAACTGGAAAACTCTCCAGCAAAATGTTTTAAGAAGTCACTTAAAAATCACTATGAAATTGGTCCATTGACTTCCTGGTTTGAATTTTCTCGACTCAAAATCTTTTCAAGAAACAAATTTTCTAAGAAGTGTGGGGATTTTTGAACAAGCCATTGGTACCTTTTTATGTAGCGAAGGAAAAAAATACTCTATATTAACCTTAAATTTTCCTTCAAAAAACCACAGCAACTTGCTGATGTCAAGAACAGCTTACAGATGCAAACAGGAATGGAGGAGAAAGAGCAGAATCAAGCTTCTCTACTTTTCATAGTGAATACATTGTTAGACAGTCTAAGTCAAAAATCTTACCACAGAGATATCAAGTCTCTACAGCAGCTTTTAATTTTCTGAAGAACGGGTGTCATGTAACTTAGGTTTTACTAAATTTTTTCTCAGTGGATAACTACCACCGGACCAAATTAATGGCCCTACAGGGTAGGAGGGCAATTAAAAAAGAACAAGAACCAAAACTAGTATTTACCCAGTTATTTGGAAAATAGTAATCTGAAAGAAAAACCCTGGAAAAGAAGCACATGGACATTTTCTGATCAATCCTCAGGAGAGCGACCACAGCTAAAGCCTCACTGCAACATCTGTGGACCAGACAGTCCTTGCTCCCTGTACACAGAAAAGGCTGTATACTACAGAGAACAGAGGAAACTGGAAATTATACGGATCCTGAACTCTACTTACTGTAGTCAAGGGGGTTGGTGTAGGTATAGGAAGCAATCCTGCACCAGGCATCAGACTTGTCATAGTAGGAGCAGGCGCCAAGAGAGAGAGGGCTTTGGCTTCATCTGGGATTTTACCTGAAGAAGCAAATGAAAGCATTACACAGAGTTTGAACACTAGGCAGATGTTACTCTATGATTTTACAATTACCCTTGCATTTAAAAATGTAATAAATAACAATGAATCTATCTACCAGATCCTTACAAAGAAACAAATAGCTTAAGTTTTTCCTTTTACCCTGCTCTATTAGGAAAAACAAAAGTGAGCAAAACTTCAAAGACTAGCAATCTCATTAATGGATTATTATTTTAAAAACTGAATAATGTATATAATTATTTAACACTTTGAGCTATGGGTCACCTGTACTGGAAACTTAACGTTCATGAACCAAACGATATCAAGCATGGACGCTTTCCCAGGGCGGTGTTTTCGCGGTGATCGAAAGTTGTTTTACACATGACAACCGTTCGTGTTGGCTGCATCACTAATAGCACACAGAACATCAGATACAGAAAAGAAGAACATTTTTTAAAGTTTAATCCCCAGAAATGGCAAATAACCAAATCAGTAAAAGAAAGAAAACAAAAAAAAAAAAGAAAAAAAAAAGAAAAAAAAGAAAAAAAGAAAAAAAAAAAACCCCAAAGTATGTGCTGACTGAAATTTGCGCTTTTCTTTATTCCTCTTGTGCTACCTACTTAGAATGCAAAAATAAATAAAATATAAAAATAATAAAATACTGAACTACTGTGACTGCACAGAATACATACTCCAAGTGAAGTTGAAGGTGGAGGAAGGAAGAGTAGAAAAAACTTAGATTTGTACACTCTCACATTCTAGTCACCTCAGTTTATCTGAAACTGGTAAGCTAACTCTAAATTTACTGAGATTGGAGAAAATCATAACTAATCAGGCTAAGCAAGCTCTATTTTCCCAACATAGGTACTTCCTGTTATTTTAACCTGATTATAGTCCTCCTGTCATGCTAAAAGTTTAAGTAATAACTAATCTGAATTAAATGTAGGTTTCACTGAATGTTAGCCATGATTAGACTACTATATGTACACCCAAAATCTCCAAAAATCAAAAGATTAATAGTTAAACAATTAATGACTACAATTAAATGTACATTTTAAATCTGAAATGTAAAGGCATTAAAACTAGCACAAACATTAAACACTAAACTAAAAAACTAGTGAAAGAAGCCCTAACTACACTAGGTATCCATGATCTGTTCAAAATCACTGGCATAACTGTATAGATGCTAAGCAACTGAGTCCTTTGGTATTACCCCATGTATCTTAACAAAGCAAATGCTCTTATTTAAATATTGTTTTAATAACTGAATAATAAATTAAAAGCTATGCCAGTGATTTCCTGCTTGATTCAAACTGCCCATTTCAACTACAAAACATCTAAATCCAAAACTCAAAGATTAATATATATGCTTATCAAAAAGGAAAATTTGAGGTAGGTTTCAAAACACCATGCAAGTTTAGCGATATGACTTCCAAACGACACCACAGAAAACATACTACTTTAAAAAATGAAAAGAAACAAGTGCTTGCAAACCTGCTCTACAAATCTGCAGGAAAGTCTGGGTTACAACATGATATAACTGAATGACAAAACAAATCTAAATGAAACTTAATTTACATGTAGCATGGGTGGAACAGAACAGATAAAATAACAGTGCCCTTTTTTCTTCATGCTTCCTATTTACATTTATTTTATTCATGTTAAAACTTGCTCCTTAACATGTAAGAAACCATTTGATTTTAACTATCTAAGGGAGAAAAACAGGAAAATTATTAGCACCTATGAGTTAACTGTGCAGTAATGACTTCCTGGGCTTTTTAAAAAGACATGCATGAATCTAAGCCACCACCACAATGTTCAGCACTCTTAACAGACCTCGTTTTGAAGTCAGGCATGCAATGAGAGGTGTACCTGATTTGCCTGACTGCTGAAAAGTATCAGGTACTTTGCACACCCTGCCTAATATGCAGGCCTACCAACAGGCTTTTGAATATACAGTTCCAGCAGATGTGCATGCAAATTAGGCATAGAATTATGTACCAGTTCTTCTGAAAATCAAAGTATTAACATCTTTTCAAATGACTAATGGACCCGAACTTATCCTGAACAGTGAGCATCTCGGAACCCAACAGCTACTCATGCAGGTTTCTATGAATCAAGAGACATGGCACAATTAAATCCAACAGCAGAAATGTCTCTGACAGTGGTGTGCCTGCAAGCTAACTGAGATCCTTGGTCATAAGTACTGTACATAAGTATATGCCTAATTTAAATATGCACTTACATACAGCCAATACAATACACACTTAACCAGGTAAACTTATAAAACGCTTAGGCATTTAGCCCTTTTAAACAGGACTCAGTTAGGACATACAACTAAGACACACAGTGACTCAAGTTCATAAAGTGGCTTCAGTAGAAACCTGAACTAAGTATATGGATCATAGCACTGAAATAACTGAAATCATTAACTTGCTGAAACGTTGTTCAAGAAATTCACTGAACATTTCAGGTATGTTTACCACTACAGAAGTTCACATGAATGAACAGCATGCATACGTAAAGTTTGCAGCATTATTTCCAGAATACTTCAATCTTTCAACAATGTGAAGTTCTATTTTAAATAAAAAAATCAAATTGGTCAGTTCCATACTACAAAGAATAACTCATTTATTTTGTTTTCAAAAATCAGAAAGGGTCCGTTTCTACAGATAGAACCCTGAAAATCTGACTGTATATTCAAAGACCCTGTCTCTTCAGAATAACTTTTCCAGTTTTTAAGACCAGGCCAAGTTATTAAAAATTCTACAGAACACTGCTGTAGAGAAAAAGAAAAAATAAATCTGCAGTATCTTGAATATTTACCATCATATTCTTTAAAAAGTTTTGAAGAAAATTTCGTATGTGAGTCCAAATAACCTCGTAAGTTAAAAGGTCTAAATTTTGCAGTTTTACCTCTGCAATTGTATTTGTCAAGGAAATACAAGCCCATTTAATGCATCAAAATATGTGGATTATGATGCAGTAATTTAGGATAATTTAGTTTAAGAATAATACTTTCATTTTTAGAACACAGTATTTAAAATCTGAATAAGAATGAGGTGAATATAATTATTTTCTAATGAGGGAAGCAGCCCAAATATATATGCCATATCTATACCACATCCTTAGACAGATTTCTTAGAAGCTCTTCTGCTTAGTAAACTAAGGTTCTATGATCATTTATTTATTGATTCTTCCCTTTGCAAAAAAATCTGGAAGCAAATGTACATAGTTCCAGTGTTGCCTAAAGGCACAGTTGTTGATTGCTACTTTTTTGTACTACTAGTATAAAGAGCCATAGACAACCTAGTCCATACTAGAACCCATTTTGCTGAAGGCTAAACAGAATCATCTGCATCAAAAAAGTACTAATCAAATTATTTTTATTCCTCAAGAGCTCAAAAGAAATTAACTTCCAACTCTTTGTAGTGAGCCTGAAGTTACCCCTCACATCCTGAAGCGCTTCTCAATGAGTTTGCTTGTTTTAAAAATGCTGAAGAGGTCACAATCTACTTTAAACATTAAAAAAGGTCATTATTTTTCTGCTATTTTACATCAATAGAACATGTACACTTAGAAATAAAATAATTTCTATGAGATGCAGCTCATGAATCTTAGTGGATTTAGCAGAAGGGAATAAAGAGATTACAACTACTGGCAATTACAACTGTCACAGCCAAATCCAACAAAGATCACAAATCACAGCTCTTCCCAGCCACAGTATGGAGACTGGTGATAGGAGTGAAACCAAGAGATCCCAGTGCATCTGGCGAGGAAGAGCAATGCCTGAGGACTAGACACACCACTTTGTCCACCAACATTTCTCTTTCAGAGCTTCTGTTTCACAAGAAAGGATGTTCTTTAGGGAAGAGAACCATCTCAATCACTCCAGCATGAACTGCCAGGGCTTCTGAGACTCTGGGGTGACTGGAAAAACACTTTTTTTTCTGACTTTAGTGGATTATTTAAACCCCTTCCTGAAATAATCACCACTAGAGCACGTCAAAGTGCAACACACACACACACACACACACACACACACACACACACACACACACACAGAGAACTGATTCAATCTTCCCACAAGTAACAGTGTTAAAAGACAATTGTGTCTCACATAACACACTCCAACCAAAACTTCAGGCTGCATTTGTACTTATGAGTGGTAAATAGTTTTTTCTGAAAGTTGCAAAAAAAAAAAAAAAAAAAAAAAAGGAAATCTTTCTACTACTGACCTCACTGGAGCAAGGTTTCATTAGAAGTAAACAAATATTTTATGACATTCAATATTCATAAATCTTCAATTTCAGAAATAATTATTTTAAACTTATCATGTTAGACATAAATAATAAGCCTTCTTTTGAACAGCTGGTGCAACATAAAACACTCTGCTGAAGGAAAATAGCAGAGAAATATTATGACTTTACTTTCTAAAGTTGCTTTCTCCAGAAATAAGAGTTTTAACTGTCCTTTTCCAAGATAAACTCACAAAGCACAACATATGGAAGACTGTATCTCAAAACTGATAAATTTTTTACTACTCCTGTCTTCTAACACAATGTACTAATCTGTTGAATTTAGATACGTTAATGAATTCCAAATAAAATTTATCCTTAATTCAGAACATTAAAACCCAATCATATTCTAAATTCTCTATACCATCCACCATTCATAAGCAGCTTCAGGTCAACTTCAAAATCAAACACTGTGAACCCTTTACAAACATCATTTTACAGAACTGAAGTACCAGTTCACAAGTACAAGGGAAAGAGATTTAACAGAACAAAACAAAAAAGGGACAAAATAAAATAAAAAATAAAAGAAACAAAGGAAAGAAAGCAAAATAAAATAAAAACAGAGACAGGGCGTCCATCTTCAGCAGGTCAGACTTCGATCTCATTTCCCCCATGAAGGTTTCACTTGGCGGCAGGTTTAGTGGCATGGCAAACAATGCCTAACTCAGGCAAGTGTAACAGGTCTGCCTTGGCCAGTCTAGTCATCTAATAATGCACAAATATCACACAGAGAAAACATACAAAACCAAATTAATAGTCAAAATCCATCTACCAGATAAGGTGGACATAAAATTTAGAAAGATTAGGGTGGCATCTTTGTTTAGCTTTCAACCTTTGCATTTTCAAAATACATTTAAAGATAAACCTACCAATACACACACACACAAGAAGTCATATGTTCACATCTTAATAATCTTACTTCATTTACAATTACATTTTTGTTAAATTGTTCATCAAATGTCACATACTTTACATTGATTTAATTCTGTATTGACTTCCTTCTTGAATTACCAATGTTTAAATACACTCCAAATTTCAGATTTTATTCTTTTTTTGAACCAGGTTTTTAGATTTCCATTTTACCTCTCCTCTATGTTGAACTTCACACATTAATTGTTTTATTACTGGCAATATTGGCCAATGGTATAATTTTACCTCCTGGAAGGATAAAAAGCCATCACTACTTTTAAAACCTGATCCACTCCACTGACTCCATTAACAGTGCATCATATGATACATAATGAAAAAACCCTTGTGCCATGGTTTCCAAAGCCCTACTTATTCCACACAATAAATTTATGAGAAAGTTAAATTTGTATAAATTCACATATTTTTTGTAAATTACTGATTCTGATATAGTTACAAGGAACAGCATTCTGACATAAAGCGACCTAGAAACTCAGTCACTTGTTCACCTAATAATGCACACATTTCTCTGGAGTCCAGAATGGTTCTGAACAGTGAAGTTGTTTTCTCAGAAATGCCTGTTTAGACAGTTATGGAAAGAGTTGGAACAAGATTTGTCAGAATTTTGATTTATTCTCCTTTTATTCAGTCTACCACAAAAGACACAGGAAAATGTAGCTTTACCTGCCTGTTGCCATATCACATCAGGCAGTGATCTCATCACAATAAAAACCAGGAAGTGTTGTTCACTCATTAGGCAGCCATCTTCCCTTTCTGGCAGTACTGAACCAGTGTTAAGATCTTATTGATGAAATATAAAACTAAGATTCTGAATAATCTTTAGTCTATTTATTGAGGGGCAATTCTTCAATTGGAGACTCTGGTCTCCTTAGCTGCTACACAGTTTCCACTGCAAGCAGCAATATTCTCTTTGTGGTTTAAGAACAAGTTAAAAATATGAAAACTAAGAGCCCCCAAAACAAGACACAAAAGAAACTTATACCTTGGCTCTACAAAGACAAATGTATGTACTATATGACCTGCCTAAGAAAGCTACAAGAATAGGCAGTACACTGTAGGTCAGTAAGACCTTTAGTAAAAGTAATTTTAAAGTTTGTGAAATTTTGGAGACTTGTCAGTTTGTTAAGAACGTCCCAGATGAATATTACAGCAGCAGTCATCTCACACTTTCCTGATCATGATGCAGTAAACATGCCAAAAAATGGTGCTCTGAGATCATTGTTAACAAACTGCAAGAAGTCAACAGTACTTTTTTGAACAAAACCTGATTCTTGCAGTCAGAGGTATTAGTAAGAGGTATTTCTTGATCTGCTGTAGTTTACAGTTCAATCACTCTACATATTGTTGTTCATGGCAAAACAGCAACCAAGTTAAAAGTAAAGTCAGGTTTACTCCATCAGCTGGAATGATTCCATTCTAAAGAGGCAATAGATCCAGCACCAATCAGAGGGTAAATTCCACAGTGATCCCAATGAAGTCAATGGGGCTCTGCCAAACTCCATTGATACGCTTGCCACAGGACCCCGCTTCACATAACTGTATTCAAGTTTAGGATGCTAGTACTAACAACACAAACTGTCTTGTACTCAACACAGCTGTAAAAACACGGCCTCAGAGCTAGTTAAAATATTTGATGAATACTAAATTGACAGGTATTCCTTTATCCCATTAACAGTTTTGAGTATATTTTATGATGGGAGCATGCTGGACAGATCACTGCATATTCAAACAGACATCCAAAACAAAAAAATAAGTATCAGTACAAAAGAAAAGTTTTTTATGGCACATGAAGTAACATTTTCAATGGTAACAAAAAAGTAAAACTGTTTTTCAAAAATTAAGTTAGCAGATTAACATTTCTATTCAAACAGTATTATGAGTGCTAAGGATCTTTGATTAGACGACTCTAAAATGGCCAAATAAATACATCACGTCTGTAAGACAAAACTGGGATTCACTCTAAAAAGTGCAGAAATAATCAGTATCTTTAAAAAAGCACAAATCAGCAAAAAATTCTCTACAGCAAATGTGATACACTGAGATTCAAACTGCAATGTTATGTGTCAGGAAACTGCCTGACCTTTTCACAGCTCCATTGACTTCAGTGAGAACTCTGTGTGCGAATACACTTGCCAACACAAACCATAATTTTTTTTTCCTTCAAAATATATAATACCATGGAAACCTGAGTTATCATAACTTAAATCAACTACCTTTTCCTAATGCTGAATTTCAATGAAACATGTACAACTGAGTTTTTCTTCATTCAATTTTCAATTTTGTTTCAAGGCCTTTTTTTTTCAAAATGCAATAAAACAAAACAAAATAACAACAGAGCATACCTTACATAGAAAGCTTAAAACAATTAACAGACATAACAAAGACCAATATTACAGAAGAATGTCTAAAATACCAACCTTCTGCACAGGGCACAACTATCAAAGCTCTGTCAATAAAAACCGTGTTAGTTAGATGCTGGGCCACACCAACACTCGATGCTTCACGAAACTTAATATAACATACTTTGGAGGAAAAAGCAAGAGGTGCGTTGCTGCAAGATAAAATGAAAAAAACAACAATTAGTCATAATTGCATACATGTATTTTTAACTATTACTCGGGGGGGAGGGAAGGGGAAAAAAAAAAAAAAAAAAGTTTTTCCAAGAAAAGGAAGCCTAAAGTATAGAAATGTCCGAACTTGCCAACTTGCTATATCAGTGAATTTTTTTTTTTAATTTTAAATTTTTTTAAAAGCATTGAGCAGATTTTAATGAAAATTTGCATAAACCAAAATCATTAACTAACAAGACTAATTTTCTTCTACTATCTGTCTACACAACACTGTATAACACATTTCAAATTACTATTTTAAAGAGCATATTTACTTGACAATTACAAGTCAGACAACAAAACCAGCCATTTTTTGGTGGGTCCTTCAGGTATTATCCTGTAGTAATCAATATTCTTTCTCCAGCTGTCACAAAAGTAGTTTATTAATCCTTACAAAGATAAAAGCAGCTCTTGAGAGAGCTTTCAAATACTGGGTCTTAGCTGACTAATGTAACAAAAAACATTTTTATCATTTGCCTAAGTTTGGCTCAATGGAGCATGGAGTAACATTGGAGGAAGTAGGAGCAACTCACCATTTGGCTACAAAAGGGAAGAAAATTTGTAATTCACTTTTCCATTACACAGTATGCCAACAGAGAACATGCAAACATTGCAATCTTGATCAAAACCACAAAAGTTTGCTTTAAAAATGGATTCCCTAGTCAATGTTTGTGACCTTTATATTAGAAGCCAATTTCTTCACATGAAGGAAGTACAGGTAAGATATTTAAATACAGAATACAATATGGTATTGCTGGAACATCAGCAATTTTCATTTGAGACCATGGAAACAATGTTGCGTAGACATTTTCACTCTGGTCCTGTCAAAACCAAAACTGAAACCCGTGTCATATTTCTGGAAGCACCAGAAGCAGTTCAAAGTTAAACACAACCCATCTTGGGGTCCCCTTGGATTTCAAGCACATGGTTCCCCAGTTATTCTATGAAATTCTATAAGATATCAGGATTAAAATATAAATCAAAAGCTTTAGACAAAAAAGCTTTTTTTATCTTATTGTATTAATTACAAAATAAATCAAGAATGTAAGCCTGAGGCAGGCAGACTGCTATGTTTCTGGCCAACAGGACAGTAGCACCTATGTATAACATCTAGAGATGGTCAAATTCACAATGGCATTCAGAAACATCTATGATGGAAAATTCTGTAAGAACAGACAACACTGTGGAGGAAAAACTAAAGAGGGAGTGTGAGACACATAAATATGAAAGTCAACCTCAGACAATTTAGAAAAACTAATATAAGATGACTACATCTCTTCTGCCTATTTTATTTGTATATCACTGTTTCAAGTGTCTACATTCAGGAAGGAAATAACTGCATAGAACAGCTTCTGAGACAGCTGTTAAGGTCTCAGTTGAGAACAGTTCCCATCAGAGGTTACAGCCAGCTGTGACTTTTTTAATACTCTAGAAAAACTTCATTTACCAAAAAGACCTCTATGGCCACAAGTAATTTTTTATTTGGTTTGGTTTGGCGGGGGAAGAGGACTCTAAGGGAAGGGAGCTGAGGGTGTCTTGGTGTTTTTTGTTGTCATTGTATGGTGTTTGCTTGTTTTTTTTTAAATGCATCCCTCAGTGTTATAACCCAAATGGCTAAAGCCACCACTGAAGGTTCTATGGTCCACACAGCATGAAGACCTGCATTATGTCATGGTTTTTTTTACTTTTTTGTTTTCCTTGACAACTCAATAATATAATTCTGCACCAGGCAGTTTCAGACTCCCCCAATAATCGTTACAAATTTTAACATCTCTGGAGTCTGTACTGTTAAGTGTATTTTTGTAAGATTTACTCTCCTACATTCCCTGATTAGACAACAAAAGTTATGTGGACACTATGTTAAAAAATATTAGATATCTGAACACTAATGCAAATGAGACTCTACAAAGATATCTTGACACCTAGTGTTGTCCAAAGGTTAGGAAGGAGAAATTCTCTATAAAGTGACCATTTCTACTAAAAACACATCAAAGTTGCATTGAGGGAAACTATTACGATCTAAGAGATCTAAAATTCTAGAAGGTTTAACAGTGATTGAGTTCTCTCCTTTTATGAAGGGGGCCTCCAAAATCTTCCCATCAGCCTCTTTAAGAAGAGTTTCCTAAACCAGTAAAGTCCTATTCTAATTTCATTTGTTGGCATTTTTTTGCTAGCCTTTACTGAGGCTGAATTGAGGGAGACTCATGATCTTTTTCCTAGGTTACACAGCCTTGATGTGCAAAAGCAACTCATACATCTCTGATCTGAAGTTACTAAAATTCAGTTAGTCTCTTTAGAATAAGAAGATTAACAAGGAAATAAATATCTAAATAGTATCTGGACATTTCTAACATTTTTGTTTCCCTTTGTAGGAAGACAGCAACATTCATCTCCTAAGAGGATAAAAATCAACCAAAGCATTACCTAAAAAGCATCTACTCAGAAATCTACAGTAGTTTAAAAAAAAAAAAAAAAAAAAAAAAAAGCTACAAAGTATTTCTTAACTGTCCAAATTTTCTCAAGTGGGGCCAGGAGGTGGGGTGTGCAAGGTATGGAGGACATGACAGAAATTAGTAACTTATTAAAATAGAATACTATGGCATAATACTGCAGATCAGATTAAATAAGGTTTTGTGTTTTGTCTCAAAAGCCTCACCTATATTGCTGCCACTGAAGTATAAAACAGTGCCTATTTATTTGATCATACAGATGACGAGCCCTTTTCTCAGATGAGATATCCCTTTTCTTGGTTAAGTGATGGTGGCCCACCCACCTGTGTCAGAATGGGTAAGGTATACGAGAGGGAATGATTTGGGTGGCACCCCTCAATGCCAAACCAGGCTTTGCCCAAATACTCTGGTTCATGAACAGAGCACTTTCAGGCTCCAAACTAGAGGAGGCCCCAAACCCCACTGCCAAGGTCTGGTATGGCATGTGTCTCCACCCCTCAACACCTACTGGGTTGCAACCAGAGTGGAGCTTCCTGGTGGCAGAACACAGAGGCCAATCCAGTCTTGCCCTTGACAAGGGAAGAGTTACGACAAATCAGCCCATCATCCAACTTTTGGTTAAACCTAAAGTTTTATTCTCCAACAGTGCTCTAGCTTCCAAGACCACTCCAGACTATTCAAAAGCAAGTAGTACTACACAGCAGGTCTTTCCACATCTAGTAGAGACAGTTTATGACTCCCTGCTTTCAAACAACTCATTCTGCAAAAACCCAATTGTTGCTCAGTAAGTTTTTCAACGTTTAACTATTCAAAAATCCTCTTAAGGCCACATCTGAAGGCTCACTGCTACACATGTAATTTCGAAGGCTACTCTGAAAGGCAGACTTCAACTGGGTGACAAATGTATGGGACATTCTGTACATATCTGGGACTAAGAATCCAATCAGAGTTGTCACTGCTCTCCTGCTGAACTGATAGGCTGTGTCAATGGCTAGCACACTGGAGTACACACCCAAGGCAGAAGACCTGTCACATCCTACAAACCAGGGTCAAACTGATAGTGATCTACGTTTTGGGACCCCTTTGCTTCCCATCCACTCATCAATGAAATACTATTTTATGAATTTATCACAATGTTATTAAAATACATTTTCAGAGAGTCAACAGGAGGCACTTCTTACTTTTGTTTCTAAGGAAGAACATTAGAGTAAATACTTAGTTTTCTCTCAAAGTAGTAATTTGGAAGTCAGTTCAAATGTCTGTAAGTATGAGGCAAGGAAAACCACACTTCTAACATATATGCACAAATAATGGTAAATAAAACCAAGAGTAAAACAGGTAATCACAATCCTTCATCCTATCTCTGAAAACTGAATTCATCAGCATTGTAACCTTGACATTCC